>NW_004444143.1:1246474-1247355 GCF_000243295.1 Trichechus manatus latirostris
AGCTGCTGTTCCAGATGTGGTTTCATTCCTTGAGCAAATTAATACCTCTCCTGGTACCTAGTATGCAGCTACTGATCTGGTTAATGCCTTTTTCTCCACACCTGTTTTGAAGGACCACCAGAAGCAGTTTGCTTTCAGCAGGCAACGCCAACAATACACTTTCAATGTCCTACCTCAGAAATATATCAACTCTCCAGCCCTACGTCATAATTTAGTCTGCAGGAATCTCGATCACCTTTCCCATCAACAAGAAGTCACACTGTTCCATTACATTGACGACAGTATGCTGATTAGACCTAGTAAGGAAGAAGTATCAATGACTCCAGACTTACTGGTAAGACATTTGCATGCTAAAGGGTGGAAAATTAACCTGACAAAAATTCAGGTACTTTCCACCTCAGTGAAATTTCTAAGGGTCCAGTGGTGTGGGGCGTGTCTAGATATTCCTTCTAAAGTGAAAAATAGCCCCTGCTACAACTAAAAAGGAGGCACAATACCTAGTGGGCCTCTTTGGATTTTGGAGGCAACATATTCCTCATTTGGGTGTGCTACTCTGGCCTATTAAGTGACTCAAAAAGCTGCCAGTTTTCAGTGGGGCCCAGAACAAGAGAAGGATCTACAGCAGATTTAGGCTGCCATGCAAGCCGCTCTACCATTGAGCCATATGATCCAGCTGTTTCAATGGTGTTTGAAACGTCTGTGGCAAATAGAGATGCTGTTTGGAGTCTTTGGCAGGCCCCTATTGGTAAATCACAGACAGACCCTCAGGACTTTGGAGCAAAGCTCTGCTATCCTCTGCAGGTAACTACTCTCCTTTTGAGAAACAGGTTTTGGCTTGTTACTGGGCCTTAGTAGAGACTGAACGCTTAACTATGGGCCAC
>NW_004444143.1:1247931-1278311 GCF_000243295.1 Trichechus manatus latirostris
AGACCTCTCTGAATGGGCCAAAGAAGTGAAGATATTTGTGTCTCATGTGAATGCTCACCAAGTGTGACCTCGGCAGAGGAGGATTTTACAAACTAGTGGATAGGATGAAGTGTTCTGTGGAAACCAGTCATCCTCTTTCCCCAGTCACTCCTGTCATTGCCCAATGGACTCATGAACAAAATGGCCATGGTGGCAGGGATGGAGGTTATGCATGCACTCAGCAACACAGATTTCCACACCAAGACCGACTCAGCTACAGTCACTGCAAGGTGCCCAATCTGCCAGCAGCAGAGACCACCACTGAGTCCTGGATATGGCACCATTCCTCAGGGCAATCAGCCAGCAATCTTGTGACAGGTTGATTACATTGGACTGCTTCCATTATGGAAAGGGCAGCATTTTGTTCTTACTGGGATAGACACTTACTGTAGATATGGATTTGCCTTCCCTGCATGCAATGCTTCTGCCAAAACTACCATCCGTGGACTTACAGAATGTCTTATCCACTGTCACAGTGTCCCACACAGCATTGCCTGAGATCAAGGAACTCACTTCACAGCAAATGAAATGTAGCAATGGGCCCATAGTCATGAAATTGACTGGTCTTATCATGTTCCCCATCATCCTGAAGGAGCTGGTTTGATAGAATGAAGGAATGGCATTCTAAAGACACAATTATGGTGCCAGATAGGTGGCAATACCTTGCAGGGTTGGGGCAAAGTTCTCCAGGAGGCTGTATATGCTCTCAACAAGCACCCAATATATGGTGCTGTTTCTCCCATAGCCAGAATTCACAGGTCCAGGAATCAAGGGATGGAGAAATGGGAGTGGTACCACTCACTATTACCCCCAGTGACCCACTCACAAAATTTTTGCTTCCTGTCCTCACCACCATATGCTCTGTGGGTCTAGAGGTCTTAGTTCTAAAGGGAGGAATGCTCCTACCTGGAGACACATCACTGATTCCATTGACTTGAAGTAAAGAATGCCACCTGGCCACTTTGGGCTTCTTATGCCTCTGGATCAACAAGCAAAGAGGGAGTTACCATATTGGCTGGTGTGATTGATCCTGATTACCAAGAGGAAATCGGATTGATATTACATAATAGAGGTAAAGGAGAGCATGTCTGGAATGCAGGAGATCCCTTAGGGCGTCTCTTAGTATTACTATGTTCTGAGATTAAAGTCAATGAAAAACTACAGCAACTCAATTACAACGTGACCACTAATGGCCCAGACCCTTCAGGAATGAAGGTTTGGGTCACCCCACCAGTTAAAGAACCACGACCAGCTGAGGTGCTTGCTGAGGGCAAAGGGAATATGGAATGGGTGGTGGAAGAAGGTAGTTCTAAAACCAATTATGACCACATGATCAGTTGCAGAAGTGAGGACTGTAATTGTTATGAGTATTTCTTCCTTGTTTTGTTATGCGTGTATGTGTGTATGTATATATATTTATATATATATACATAGCAAATAGCTTTGTTTTCTTCCCTCCCTTATTCCATTACTTATTGTAAAATATAAGATATAAATGTGGCTAGTGCATTTTCATTTGTATGCTTGTTAGTTGTATCATGTTAGGTGCAAATATGATTTTATATTGTCTTTATTTAAAGACTATGTATGGTTTAAGGAGATGTGTACAGGTGCCAAGTTGACAAGGGTGGACTGTGATGATTAAGATTATGTATCAACGTGGCTAGGCCATGATTTGCAGTGATGTGATCTGTTGTGAGCAGCCAATCATTTGAAAGGGGAGTTTCCTTGGGGCTGTGGCCTGCATCCACTATATATGGATATTCTGGCAAAGCTTGCCCTCTCTCGATCCTGCATCCAACTCGTCATCCTCTGACCTCCGGTTCTTGGGATGTGAGCCAGCAGCCTACTGTTTAACCTGCCAATTTGGGGTTTGTCAGCCCCTACAACAAAGTGAGTCAGGAGAAGCCTCCAGCCTGATGTCTGACCCATGGATTTGGAACTTGCCAGCCTCCACAACTGCATGAGCCATTTCCTTGAAATAAATCTCTCTGCATATATATTTATATATATATAGGCTTCACTGGTTTGCTCCTCTAGAGAGCCCAGTCTAAGACCCACATTAACACATTTCATCGATGCAACAACCTTAAAAGGTAGGTACCATTATCATCTCCATTTTACAGAGGAGAAAACTGCGGCTTGTAGAGGATATATGACTTGATCAAGGTCACGCAGTAAATGATGGAGCCAGGATTTTGAACCCAGATTCTGGGCTCTCAGCCATTGTATTATACTTCAATAAATAGTGTCTATGTGTTATTGCTACCTTTCAGATTTCTAACAATTACCAAACTTTTTCTCCCCTGCCTGATGGTGGGAGTGGGAGCTTAGACCCTGGGAAGTCCAGCAGCCCTGAGTCCCTCTTGCCTCCCCTGCCACCCCCCAGGACCTCCAGGTCTCCTGCCTCAACGCTGAGCAGAACCAGCATCTCTGGGCCTCTCTGAGTCGCTTGCACTGTGTGGTACAGGTAATGCCTTCTGCTGGGGCCTGGCACCCCTGCATCTGCTGGGCACCCCTGGCACCCTGACCACAGTCTCTTGCATCCTCAGCACGCCCGGACCCAGCACGTGAGGCTCCTGATGGATGCTGAGTATACCTCGCTGAATCCTGCCCTCTCTCTGCTCGTGGCTGCCCTGGCTTTGCGCTGGAACAGCCCCAGGGAGGGTGGGCCCTGGGTTTGGAACACTTACCAGGCCTATCTGAAGGTACGTGGTGGGCTCAGGGGATCAGGGGCTGGTGTTCCATCGACATGATCTGAACCTGCCTGTGTGCCCTGCCAGGACACACACGAGCAGCTGAGGCGGGATGCTGAGGCTGCAGACAGGGCTGGCTTGGCCTTTGGAGTGAAGCTGGTACGAGGGGCTTACCTGGACAAGGAGAGAGAGGTGGCCCGGGTCCAAAGGACCGAAGATCCCACTCAGCCTGACTATGAGGCCACCAGTCAGAGGTAGGACTGGGCCAGGCCAGGCTCTGGGAGAAATAATAATAACATCTAATATTTAGTGAGGGCTCAACACCCATCCGGCTCTGTGCTGAGTATCCTGGGTGTTTACATATTACTCCTTCCCCCTGGTCCAAGACACTTCCCACCTGAACCATTGGGGCAGCCTCCTCCTGGGTCTCCCTGCTCCCTCCTCTGCCCCACCCCGTTCCTCAAACCTAGCCAGAGGGAACCTGTTAGTACAGGAGCCAAATCATAGTGCTCCTACACTCAAAACTCCTCCATGCCCCACACTGCACCCTCAATAAACCCTAAATCCTTATAGTGGCACACAAGGCCTTGCGTGATCTGGTCCCATCACCTCTCCACCGTCTCTTCCACTCCCTCTTGCCCTCACTCACTTCACTCCAGCCACACTGGCCTCCCTGTGGATTCCCAGGGCCTTTGCACCTCCTGTGTCACTGCCCAGAAAGTTCTTCTTCCAGATAGCCACATGACTCAATCCCTCACCTCCTTAGGTCTTGACTTATTGGCACCTTCTCAGGGGGCCTTCCCTGCCCTCCCTATCAAAACCTGGAACACTCAACATCCTCTCTCTGTCCTCTTCCTGAATTTATTTTTCTCCTTAGCACTTAACAGTATCTGAGATTCTATGCAGTTTATGTATTCAATTGCCCATTGCCTTTCTCCCCCGCTAGACTGTGGGTCCAGGGGAGCAGAGGTTTCTGATTTGTTCACTGCCGAACAAATGAACTCAGTGCTTAAAATTGTACCTGGTACCTGGTAGGTGCTCAGTACATGTCTGTTGAATGAATGAATAAACAACCCCAACGAGCAGATACTAATATTATTCCCACTTCACAGAGGAAGAAACTGAGACACAGAGGGTCAATTACCTAATGTCTCATAGTTAGTAAGTGGCAAGGCTAGGATTTGAGCTCAAGCAAGTTGGCTCTAGAACCTGCATTCTTACCCATTCGTCAAATCACCCTGTGCTGGGGGTCCAATATGGGTGAGCTTCTTGGACCCCTCCTATTCCAGGGCCCTGGGAAGAAAGAATTTATTCATTTAACACACTTGCTGACCACCTGATTTAGATCAGGACCTGTGCTGAACCCTGGGGTCACAGCAGTGACCAACGTGGCCCCCAACCCCATCCTCATAAAAAAAAACCCAATGCCATTGAGTAGATTCCGACTCATAGCAACCCTATAGGACAGAGTAGAACTGCCCCGTAGGGTTTCCAAGGAGCAGCTGGCGGATTCCAACTGCTGACCTTTTGGTTAGCAGCCAAGTTCTTAACCACTCTGCCACCAGGGCTCCCCTGTCCTCATGGAGTCTACAGAGTCTGACTCCATTTACAGTGGCATGAAGAGAGATTGAGGGAGCTGGAGAAACCTACCCAAGGTTACAGGGCAAGTGGCCATGTCCTAGTATGAACCCAGGACTGCATACAAGGCTCATGAGAGCCTCTAAGCACACACGTGTCCATGTCGTTGTTGTTGCTATTAGGTGTCGTCGAGTCAGTTCCCGCTCAGAGCGACTCTATGTGCTACAGAATGAAACCCTGCCCGGTCCTGCGCCATCCTCACAATCTCTGTTATGCTTGAGCCCATTGTTGCAGGCACTGTGTCAATCCATCTCATTGAAGGTCTTCCGTTTTTTTTTGGTGACCCTCTACTTTACCAAGCATGATGTCCTTCTCCAGGGACTGGTTGCTCCTGATAATATGTCCAAAGTAAGACGAGGTCTTGCCATCCTTGCTCCTAAGAAGCATTCTGGCCGTACTTCTTCTAAGACAGATTTGTTCATTCTTTTGGTAGTCCATGGTATATTCAATATTCTTTTCCAACACCATAATTCAAAGGCATCAATACATCTTTGGTCTTCTTTCTTCATCGTCTTTAGGTGTCCACAGGCTTAATAGCTGGTACCCTTAATTTTTTATTGAAATATAATTCACGTACCATAAAATCCACCATTTTAAAGTCTACTGCTCAGTGGTTTTTAGTATATTCACAGGATTGTGCAACCATCACCACTGTAAACTCCAGAACATTTCATCACCCCCTAAAGAAACGCTGTACTCATTGGCAGTCACTCCCCATTCCCCCTCCTCCCAGCCCCTGGCAACCACTGATGGACTTTCTGTCTCTACAGATTTACCTAGTCTGGATATTTCATATAAATGAAATCATTTAATACATGGCCTTTCGTATCTGGCTTCTTTCACTTAGCATAACGTTTTCAAGGTTGTTCATGTTGTAGCACGCATCTGTATTTCATTCTTTTTATGGCTGAATGATATTCCATTGTATGTATATGATACATTATATTCATCCAATTGTCAGCGAGACATTTGGGTGGTTTCCATTTGGGGGCTATTATGATAATACTGCTATGAACATTCGTGTACAAGTTTCTGTGTGGACATATGTTTTCATTTCTCTTGGGTGTATACCTAGGAATGGATTCCTGGTTCACATGGCAACTCTGTGTTTAACTTTTTGAGGAAGAGCCAAAACATTTTACCCAGCAGCTGCACCATTCCATCAGCAATGGACGAAAGTTCCAATTTCTCCACATTCTCTCCAACATGGTACCATTAATTTTTTAATATAGATTTTGAATAAATAATAAGTTCACATGGTCCAGAAATCAAAATGATATGAAAATAAATCTGCTGACATATCTCACTTCCACCCACATCTCCATCTAGTCACGGAGTCTCCCTGCTCCACACCGTTTCCTGAGTGCGTTTGTACACACAGACAGGCAAACGCAAAAATATTTTCTTATTTTTCCTTCTTTGGGCACAGAAGGCATGCCTACACACTGCTCTTTACTTTTCCACTTGACTGCGTACCTCAAATGCAGCACGGTCTAGAGGTAACAAGCTCCAGTTCTGGAGATCACAGTCTAAGTTCATATCTCAGCTCAGCCATTTCCAGCTGTATGACCTTGGGACAAGAGACTTAGTATCTCTCAGCTTCAGTCTTCCCCTCTGCAAAATGGGAATAATAAGAACACCTACTTCACAGAGTTGGTTTGAGGATTAAATGAGGAAATGTAGGTGTGTCAGGCAGGGTTCCAGAGGAAACAGAATTCCATGCGAAGGGGTTTAATTAGAAGGACTTTACTGAAGGGACTATTTATACACGTGTGGGCAAAGTTAGGGGAACTCAGAAGGAATGATGAGGCACCCAAGAACACACAAGAGCAGGAAGCTGTTTGGGCGCCTACACTACAGCTGAGGAAGAGGGACCACCCACCAGGAGCCGTGGCCATACACAAAACACAGCCAGGGTGCACAACGGAGGGGGCTGAGGGGTGAAATACCCCGAGCTCTCTCCTCTCCTGCCTTCTGGTCTCCTGCCAATGCCTTCCTGGACGATACAGAACAGAGAAGGGCAGAGGACAGATGCAGAAGGCAACGGAGAATAACCAGCAGAGCAGGTGGAGCACATAGGGTGGCACCTGAGCTACAGCAAGCTCAGAAAGCATCTGCCAGTCTTGTCACTGTTCCCTACCAGTGTCTAGAGCGTCCCCGCTCTTTTTCACGGCTCGTGGTACTCCACTATTCTCTGTGTGCTAGTTCTCCGCTAATGAACACTGGTTTCTAATCCTGCTCTGTAAACAAGGCAATGTAGTGGATAACCTTGGGCACATGTCATCTTGAAGAGGAGGAAGACCCTCAACGAGATGGATTGACACAGTGGCTGCAACAATGGGCTCAATCGTAACCACGGTTGTGAGGATGGCGCAGGACAGGGCAGTGTTTCGTTTTGTTGTACGCAGGGTCGCTATGAGTCAGAACCACCTCTATGGCATCTAACCACAACAACGTGTCATCGCGTGTGTGTGACTGCCCTTGAGTCACCGTCTCACTCCATCCTCAAGGTGGCGCTGTTAGGAGAACTCACATTGACACAGAACAGAAAAATGGCTCAAAGAACGGATGCGACTTGTTCAGGGTCACACAGCTGGTGCAGGAGGAGTGGGGATACTTTCTGACTCCAGACACCCTGCCCTTAACGGCATCCAGCTAACTTCCCAAGGGCAGGAATCGTCAATCCCTGCGGCTTGACCCTCACCAGTTGCCTGAGCCGAATCTGGCATATCTCTGCAGTTACAGCCGCTGTCTGGAGCTGATGCTGACCCACGTGTCCCGCCGTGGCCCCCTGTGTCACCTCATGGTGGCTTCCCACAATGAGGAATCTGTCCGCCACGCAACCAAGCGGTACGAGGCAGGGGAGAGGGAAGTGGGTATCTATAAGAAACCTCCTCCGTCTTCTTCCTTGCTTCCAGGCCGGGTAGAAGGTGGTGGACATAGAACAAGGGAAAGAACGGTGTGGGGCCACTAGGTTTAGGAGGGGTTCTGGGGAGATACTCAAACTATTCAACCCCTGCCACACCCAGGCATCAGCGTGGCTAGCGCTGTAGGCCTCTGGCTGGACAAAGCATCACCCTTATTTGCTGGGGCATGGGGAAGTCCTAGGGTTTGAGGAAAGGGCTAGGATCTCCTGGGCAGCTCTCAAGGGGCTCAGGGCAGTGGTTATTATCACTGAGTTTATAATACTGTACTGTTTTAATAACTTGAAGTCATATAGGTACATAATGGCTGACTTTCAGGTCTGAGTCCAGCCCTTGTCTGGATTAAGGATGTGTCCTTTTTTTGTAGCATGTGGGAGCTGGGCATTCCTCTGGATGGGCCTGTCTGTTTTGGACAACTTCTGGGGATGTGTGACCACGTCTCCCTGGCACTGGGTATGTGAATGACCCACTCCCCTCCCAGCTAGGCCTCTTCTGTCGTTCCCTAACAATGCCGGGCCAGCCTCCCATCCAGAGCCTGCAGCTGGCCCAGCAGCCACATGCTTCCCGCTAGATCTGCTGTTCCATTATCTGAGGCCTCGCAGAGCCGTGTCTGTCTGCTGTCTGTTGTGTTTTTCTGGTTCTCAGTCGTTCTGTCTTGTTTCCCGTGTGCCTTGTTATCTTTACTGTGCTGCCTCCCAAGGGCCTGAGACAAAAGGATTTATGTTGTCCGCTGCCACACACTAAGGAGTTCAAACCCATTTTACCCTAAATTCACAGCTTGAGGTTTCTTGAGACAATCCCAGGGATGCAAATTTGTGTTGCAGATCTGGGAAGGGGCGAACCCACAGCTACAAACTCCGTCCGGGATGGACTTTTTTTGTTTTCTTCCTGGCTCTGTTTATGGCCAAGGGCACTCCCTGGGAGTCGTTGTTGTTCTTGTTAGGCGCCGTCGAGTCACTTCCGACTCATAGTGACCCCGTGTACAACAGAATGGAACACCGCTTGGTCCTGCGCCATCCTCACGATCGTTTGTTATGCTTGAGCCCGTTGTTGGTGCCACTGCCCAGTCCATCTCATTGAGGGTCTTCCTCTTTTTTCACCGACCCTCCACTTTACCAAGCATGATGTCCTTCTCCAGGGACTGACCCGTCCTGATAACAGGTCCAAAGTATGTGAGACGGAGTCTCACCGTCTTTGCTTCTAAGGAGCACTCTGGCTGTACTTCTTCCAAGACAGATTTGTTCGTGCTTCTGACAGGTCATGGTCTATACCATATACCCTGGGAGTGGGGGCAAGCGGGACAACTGACTTCTTATTAACCCTCACCCTGTGGTTGCAGCCTTTCTCTTAATTATTGAATTAATAATTCCTTATTCTTTGGGCATCATTTTAATAATTTTAAGAAGATTGAAAAAACGTTTGCTCTAGAATTTTTTTTTTTTTTTAAGTGGGAAAGTGTATCCAACTCACCTAGTCTGTCACTTTCTCAGAGATAGAAGTCTGCTCCAGATGGGGCCTAGGGGAGCCTCTCCACAGGCCGGGGCCCACACCCCACTTACCCTCTCCCTTCAGGGCAGGCTGGCTATGCTGTGTATAAGTCCATCCCCTATGGCTCCCTGGAGGAGGTGATCCCCTACCTGATCCGGAGGGCCCAGGAGAACCGGAGTGTGCTGCAGGGCGCCCGCAGGGAACAGGAGCTGCTTGGTCGAGAGCTACGGCGGAGGCTGCTGGGGGGGGCCTGAGGGACCCCCGTCAGCATCTGTGGTGGTCACAGCAGAGGCTGCTGGGTGGGGGATGAGGGACCCCCATCAGCACCTGTGGTGGTCACAGCAGAGGCTGCTGGGGTGGGGGGGGGCTGAGGGAACCCTGTCAGCATGTGGGGTGATCAATAAAGTTGCTGAGGCCCTGCCCAGGCTGTTGCCCTCCACTGAAGCCGCCTCCTCAGGGAAGGGCTCCTGGGACCCAGATAGCATAGCAGGGGCACTGGGCAAAGACTAGTGAAGCTCCCAGCCCTGAGGCACCCCATACTGGGATGGGCCTGGGTCCAGCTCGACTCATCCAGTCAGTGGCCAGTGAAGGGCCTTTCTTCACCTCACTAGGTGCCCATTCCAGAGATGAAGAGCAGACGCTGAGGCAATGAGGCCGCAGCAAGGCCTCACGTCCAGCGGGGACAGAGGGAGAGCCTAATCTTCCTCTCATTGAGCAAGCATTTTTCTGAGGTCCCTTCTGGGCTAGCTTGGAGATTAACAATGCTGGGGACACAGCAGTGATGATGACAACTCCAGGCCCTGCCTCATGGGGATGGTGTCAGTGGGAGAAGACAAGCCATCCTCAGGCCGTGATGGCTCAGAAAGTTCAGGGCTGTGGTGCTGGAAGCAAGTATTCAGTGCTGTTGGGGGACGCCTTGGGGGCTGTGGGAGGTGCCTGACCCGCCTGGGGGTGATCAAGAGGGCTTCACGGCAGGAGAATTCAGATGAGTTACCAGGTGAAAACTGAGAAGCGCATGTAAAGGCAAGGGCGTGTGCCAAAACAGAGAAGTGTGAAGCAGATTGGGGAGACAAGGCTGGAGGGGTGGGCAGGGCTAGGTGCCAGACTGCAGGGTTTGGACTCTGTCCCAGGGGCACTGGGGAGTCAGGGAGGGTTTTATGCAGGTGAGGAACAAGATCCCCCCAGCTGCCATGTGGAGGGTGGAGCAGAGGGGGAGACTGAAGCCGGGAGCCCAGGAGAAGCTGGCAGGGAAGCCAGAGGGCTGGAGCAGGGCAGGGCTGTGAAGAGAGGAGGAGGGACTGGTGGACAGGATACGAGGCTGATGGGAGCTAGACGTCCAGGGTGACGCCCAGGGCTCTGCTTGGAGAGGGAGACGGTGGGGTCAACCCTGAAGCAGACAAGGGAGGAAGGGCAGGTTTGGGATATACTGAGGTCAGTGTGGGAGCCTGTGGGTGTGAGGGTCCCAGGGGATGTTCAAGGGGAGGTGTTCAGGACACCATGGGACCCTCAGGTCTGGGTCTCAGGGGAGAGTCTGGGGCAGGGACGGAGGGACTAAATAGGAAGAAAACAGCCAAGTACAGCTGTACAGGGATCAGGAAGGGCCTGAGGCTTCCGAAGAGGTCCTGGGGGTGGGGGAGGGAATGTGCAGGGCTGAGCCAAAAGCTCTAGGGTGCATATCAGACATTGCCGTCTCTTCTTGGGGGTCACCCCACGGCGGTGGTGGATCCTCTCCGAGGAGGGCGGTTACTGCGCAGGCATAGCAAGAGACCACTGATGCGCATGCGCCTAGGACTCCCGCCACAACTAGTGCTCCTGGAGTCACGTGGCAGTCACGTGTTGATCACTATCCGGAACCCATAGGTACGTGCTAAGCCACCTTGACTGAGGTCTCGTCCCAAGAACCACCCCTTAGTGCTTACCCGGCCCTCAAGATTTCCACTAGACTTGTCCCCTAACCCACAGACCCCTCCCCTCCCGCCGACCCCTCCTACAGCTCTCAGACCCCACCCCAATCTGCAAGCCCCTCCTCAACTCGTAGACCCCACCCCTTTATCAGATTCCGTCCCCATTCTGCAGACCCTTCCTCTAGTCCGCAGACAGAATCCTCAGACCCCTTCCCCAGCCTGTAGACCCCGCCTGCAAAGTACAAGCATGTCCTCAGACTTCAGACCACAACTCCCACCAGCAGACCCTCTCACAGCAGGATGGGCAGACCTTACCCTCAGACCCCTCTCCTCCCTCAGATCTCTCCCACTGCCCTCAGGCCCATTTCCCCAGCCCGCAAACCCCACCCTCAGACCTTCCTTTCAAGTACCCCTCTCACAGCTCATAGACCCCACCCCCTCTCAGATCCTAATCCTCAGGCCCCTTTTCTTCCAGCCAGTAGCCTTCAGTCTGACCGGCTTCCTAAGCCTTCAGACTCCTTTTCCAGGCCCAGATCCTATCCCCCCAGCCTTTTCCTACCCTTACGTTCCCTATCCCAGACTGAGTTCCCAGCCCTCAGATTTCCTTACATCCTCTTCAGCTCTCAAAAAAAAAAAAACATTGCTGTTGAGTGGACTCCAACTCATAGTGACCTTACAGGACAAGGTAGAACTGCACCATAGGGTTTCCAAGGAGTGCCTGGTGGATTCAAACTGCCAACCTTTTGGTTAATAGCCATAGTACTTAACCACTACACCACCAGGGTTTCCATTCCCTTAAACCTCTACCTTTCTGATATGTAGCCCGCCTAGCCCTCAGAACCCACCCCTTTTCTTATTCAGATGCTTCCCTCCACATCCAACCCCTCCTAAATCCCCTTTTCATCTCAGACTGCCCACCATGAGCCAGCTCTATCTCTGTTACTTCTGAGCTAGCCCCCAGAGGTCCCCTCCTTCATTTCCTTCTGCCCTCATGAAACCCCTAGCTGACCCCTGCCCAGGAAGTAACTGAGTCCCCAGTCCTCAGATGCCCTTGCTGCCATCTTGCTTCCCTGTGGAGCTGGGCTCCGTGAGGGATCCAGAAACCCTGGTGAGCCGTCTGCATTGGCTGGCCGTGGCTGGAGGCCCAGGCTGGGGCCTCACCAGACTCCTGTGGAGAGGTGAGGGCCTGGTGGCTGCGACCGTCTGCAGAGGAAGGATCAAGGGGCAGGAGGGAGGGTGTGGCTTCAATTGGCGAGTCACAATTGTGTAGCAGGCACCTACTATGTGCAAGCTATATGGTCTGTGATGGGAATTTAGGGGGAAAATGACCTTCTGAGTCGCTGTGAATGAAGTCTAGTAGGGAGGTGTAGAAGGGTGATGGGAATGAGAAAGTGGACAGGATGTCCTCTTGGAAGAGGTGATACTAGAGTCTCACAGTATAAGAGCCACTCATGCAAAAAGCTGGGGAAGAGCACTCCAGGAAGATGGAATAGCCAGTGCAAAGGCCCTGAAGTCAAAATGAACTGGACGTGTAGGAGTAGCACCAGCAGTGAGAGGACTCGGAAGAAGACTGAGGCTGAAGAGGCCCAGACGGTAAAGGGCCTTGAAAGGAGGGTGAATTTTGTTCTGTGTGATGAAAAACCATGGGAGTTGTAGGCAAGAAATGGACGTTATCCAACTTAGGATTTCCATTTCTCATTCATTTTTGTAAGTTATGTTTTTGGCCATTTTCTGAACCTGCTTAATAGTTGTAATTGTTGATTCTTTTAGGTTTTCTGTTATCTGCAGATGGTGAGAGTTTGGTCTCAGCCCTTCAATCCTTACGCTCATTTTCTTTTTTCTTGGTCTAAGGGGTTGGCCAGACCTTCAGAACCATGTTATTGGTGGACGTCTCTTGCCTTGTTCTTGATAGTAAATGGAATGAGACTATATTTCTGCATTAAGTATTATGCTTGCTGTTGGTTTTGGTTTATAACTTTCATCAAGTAAAGTAAGCTCCCATCTAAGTTTTCTGTTTCCCCCCCAATCATAAGTAGATATTAAATTATATCAAGTCCTTTTTCTGTATCTACTAAGTTCAACATCTGATTTTTGTCCATTAACCCATGGATGTGGTTTATTACATAGATAGACTTTTTATGTTGAACCATCCTTGCCTTCTGGGACTAAACTGATTGGATTGCCCCTTTTACTCTGAGTTTCATATATATGTTCATAAGTGCAATGATATATAACTTTATTTTCTGGTTCTGGATACGCTTATTTGGTTTTGGAATTAAGGACATACTAGCCTCATAAAATGAGCCTATTTCTATTTTTCTTGTTTTGGAACAACTTGTATAAGATTATGGATATCCTTGAAACAAAAAGGTTGGCAGTTTGAATCCACCAGCCACTCTTTGGAAACCCTATGGGGCAGTTCTATTCTGTCCTATAGGGTCACTGTGAGTCGGAATCAACTTGACAGTAATGAGTCAAGTAGGACAAGACATGCAGAAAACCAGTTAAGGTGCCATTACAAAAGACAGAGGGCTACTGAGTAAAATGGGACATAGGGATCATGAGTAATGTGGTATTTGGAGGTTCCTGAAATACCATATTTGAAGGGATTTTGCAACAGAGATGAAGCTGGGTTGGAACATGTGCATGATTGATCAGTCATGTCTGCCAAGAACATAGGTGTGGACAGCATCCACAGGCACACCGTGCGTTGCCCTCCTTGGGATAAAGCCTGAAGGAAGATGTCCTTAGGGGTGATGATGCAGAAATACAGGGCTTGGAGCAGCGGGCAAGGGGTTGGGAGGGGGTTGGGAGCAGGATGATGGTATGGGGAGGGGATTCTACATTTGGAGGGGGGGGAAATGCAGAAGATGTTGCAACATGGATTCAGCCCATAGATGCAGTGTTCAAAAATAAACTTGATTTTCTGATAAAATCCAGAGTTTGCTTTTCTTGAAGAATTGGACGCTGGCCACACGGGGCTGTATTTACAACACTGAGTTAGAGCTGGGTGTGGGCTGCTTGCCCTAGACGGTACATGAGGCTCTTGTTAGCCAAAATCCCCATGAAGTGCACTTTCCGTAGTCCCCATGCAGGCCCCTGGGGATGTTTGTGTGATTCTGACACCTCTGGGATGGGGGACTGATGTTGGTATGGCAGGTAGATGTCACCCCTGTTCCAATTCTGTAGACTTAATGGTGATTCCTGGAGCATTGTGTTGAGATGGATTCTGAGGCAGCATTTCAGGAACTGGAGGATGGGGGTTCCAAGACACAGAGGTGGAACCTGGGATCAAGGGTCACCCAGACAAGGAGAGATTATAGAAGCTAGGAATTACCAAGAGTGCTGCCCCATGGCCTCCAGGACCTCTGCCCTGGGAGTATGGGGAGGGGACAGTCTGAAGTCTTGCTGCCCCTCAGTTGTCCAGGTAGATGGTGAGAACTCTGCTGGACAGATGGGGCTCTTCCTCTCAGCGCTGCTGGGCCATAGCTCTTCCATGCAGCTTCTGCTGGCCTTCGGTGCCAACCCCAACCAGTGAGTGGACAGATGACAATGCCCACACTCCTGGGCCCTGAGCCTGAGCCCCTGAGAGCCAGGCTTCCCCAGAGGCCCCTCTCCTTCATGGTGCCCCTTCCATCTCCTGATGACCCTCCTTTCCCCCATGACTCCTCCCACTCTCCTGGTGCCTCCCATGCCCAAAGACCCCATTGGGCCACCTCTGATCCCTGTTCTGTCCCTTTCCTAATCCGTTCCCGCCTCATTGTTCTGCCGCAGCCGCTGCCTCAACGGCAGCACACCAGTGCACGCGGGTGCCTTCTCGGGCCGCAGCCTGGTGACGCTGCACCTCCCGCGAGTGGGGGGCCACCTGCGTCTGCACGACCACCAGGGTCGCACACCTTGGGACTGGGCTGAGCAGGATGGTGCCAAGCACAGCTGGGAGGTGAGCAGTGCCCTGGGTGGGGGCAGGGGCATCAGGGTGCCCCCACCTGCTGTCACCCCATGCGCTCCCCACCCAGGTGCTCAGCTGTTACAGCTCTGCCACACCCGAACAGCAGCACTGGTGCACAGCTGAGCTGGCCCTCACTGCATCTCAGGGCAAACTGCAGGCCGGCTCTGGGCACAGCCTGTGCAGCCCCTTGTCCACACTGTGGCCAGTGTAGTCCAACAGGTAACTCTCTGCACCCTGAAGCCCACCAACCACTACCCCCAGCTACCCCAGGCTTACCTTGGCCTGCCGTTTTGTCCAGGGCACTGAGGCCGGAAATGGGGAGAGCCCCCCAAATCCTGGCCTTGGGGTTTGGCCAGGTAAGTGGGAGAGGCTGGGGCAGTGGGACTGGCCCCGTCCTCTTTGTGCCTCATGCCTGCCCCACACTTCCCGGCCCCAGCTAAGCAGCTTGTGGCCTCTGGGACTGGTAACAGGTGTCCCCTCGTGGACCCCAAGGAGCTGCTGCCAGCCGAGGGTGAGCCCGACCGCACCTGTGACAGCTGCTCCCACACCTTCATGGCCAAGTGAGAGACAGCCTCCTGCCACGCCCTTCAGAGCCCCCCCCCCACTCCAGCTGTCCAGCAGGGCCCTGGGGAGGGCCTAGCTCTCCTGCTGCCCTCACAAGGAAAACCCAGTCCGTGTCTCAGACCCACACTCTCTCACCCTCCCCACCCCCCAGCCTCCTGTGGAGGGGCCACCCTGTGACTGTGTGGCATCTGAGAGCAGCTGGGACCCAGCCTGATACGCTCGTGAGCAGTGCTCTTCCCCGAGCCCTGCCCAGCCCCGTGGGCCGGTCTCCCGCCTGCCCTCCCAACTCACAGGGTTCATAAGGAGAAGACGGGGGTGCGTGGCAACAGCCACAGTTACAGTCTTCGCTCTGGACCAGCACCTGGCTGGGGGCCCTCCAGCTGGAGTGGGTGCCTGCTGTGTCTTAGAGGCCTCGGGGGGTGGGGTGGGGAGGGGCGCCATGGATGGGGTGCCACTGCCAGACCGTGCGCCCCCGGGTCTGTTTCTCGTCTCCCAGGTGGCTGGCACACGGTGGTCTGTGCCCAGAGCCGCCCCTGCCCCGCGTGGGTTGAGGTCTCCTTGTGAGTGGCCTGCTCGCCACCCACCCAGCACCCTGCACCACCCCAGCCTGCTGCTGCTGATGGCACTGAGCCTCTCGGCCAACCTGTCAGGGCTGTGCCTCCTCTTCCAGCCCGTGTGGCTGGGCTCCCTGCACGCGGTGCTGCGCCCACACAAGGAGCAGCTGAGGGCGGGGCCCGGGCTCTGTCGGGCCTGTGGCCAGGCTGCGGGCTGGAAGTGCTGGAAGCCCCGTTGTTCCTGCAGGCCCGCCGACGTGCCCACGGCGGCCTCAGCTCCCACGCCAGCTCCCATACCGTGCAGCTGAGACAGCCAGGCCTGGCCGAGGTGGGCGGCCTGGAGTACGGGCGCTCACGGCCCAGCACCGGCTGCAGCCCTGGTGAGTGCGCCCCCGCCCCCCCGCCTGCCCCGTGGCCCTGCCCTGCAGCCACTGGCTCACTGGGCCCCTGGGGCTCCACAGGCCACAGCAAAGCTGCCCCTGGGGAGGCCCAGGCCCGGGACTGCCCCTGTCCCGGAACTGTACCCGTGGCTGCCGCTCAAGCTGACCTGCGGTGACATGGCTGTTGTCACCTGGGACCTCTCTAGCTTCTGCATCCTGGCCCAGGAGGTCTTCACGGGTCAGTGAGTGACTCCACCCTGCCCCACTGAAGCACACCGTCCATTTGGGGCCCCCAGTCATGCTTCCCCACAGGAGAGCTGCCCTGGGCTGGGAGAGAGGGGCCTGAGGTGCAGGCCAAGCTGGAGGCAGGTGCCAGCCCCCTACCCGGCCCTGGTGCAGGCTGGGCTGGGCCTAGGGCATGCCGACCCAGTGGGGCAGCCCGCGGAGTACTCCATAGCTGTTGCGGGAGGCCATGGCCCAGCTATAGGACAGGCAGGCAGGGGTTGGGCGGGGCCCCAGCAGGGCCGTGTCCCCATGCCCCACCTCCTCTCCACAGGACCTGGCTCCCGAGAGGCCAGCTCCCCATGACTCTGGCCACGCTGCGCCCCTCCCCCCAGGGTTCCCCACCAGAAGAGAGAGCAAGGAGGGGCATGGCGGGTGCTGGGCCCAGCTTAGCTCTGTCCCCAACCTCTAACCAACTGGTCTATCCCCCAGAGACACTGTGCTCCCAGGTGCCTCCCAAAGCCAAGACCACACCTTGACATGTGCCCCCTGCGCTGCCCCCAGGCCCCCTCCCATCCGAGGAAGGAGCCAGGGTGGGAATGTGATGGACCGAGGACGCTGGGGGGGCCCCTGGGCAGCCTGCGCCAGCTCTGCCATCCGCAGGCCCTGGCGGTTCCTGAGGCCTTGGGCCACAGCAGGATCCAGAGGGGCATGGCCTGGGACTCGGGCAACAGTCTCAGGAGGCTGCAGGCAGGGCCGGCCCGCACTACTGCCTGGAGCCCAGCCCAGGGGTATGCCTGCCCCTGGAGCCCTGAGTGACTGTGCCGCCGCTAACCTGAGACCCGCCCCCCAATCCTTACCAACCCCACGTTCCCTGGCTGCCTCTTCTGTGACCCGTGACCCCCCAAGGGCCCCTGCCTGTTCCCTCACTGACCTGTGACCCCTGACCAGCCCTGCTCCCCCAGTGCCCCTCCCGGTGCTCCAGCATTCAGGATTTAGGCTCCCTGCTGGGGGCCTGCGGCTCCACGGAGCAGCTTGAGATAAAGTTCTCGGCCAAGATCCAGCCCCTGCACACACACAGGGCTGCCCCGCTGGACTCCCAGCCCGTGAGCCCACCCCCCACTGACCGACAGGGGGGCTGCTGACAGGGAAGGACATGACGGCAGGTGAAGCAGAGGACCCTGAGTCCATCCCCTGCTCCCCCCCGACCCCAGGCCCCCGGCCACTGCGCGGCAGCTCCAGGCTTTCCTCCCGCAGGCACCCAACACTGAGCTGCTCAGAGGAGGTTTCTTCTCCAGCTTGCAGAAGTGAGAAATGGAGCCCTGGGCGGGGGGACCCTGGAGCCCTCCCTCATCCCTGAGGTCACCCTAGGTCTGCCCTGCTCGGCAGAATGGATCTTCTGGAGGAGATCCCAACAGGGCTGCGAGGTGGATTCCGGCCCAGACAGGCCCGGCCCCAGCCCCACCTCTGACCCAGCATCACAGGGCGCTCACGGCCCTGTCTCTGCGCATGCTGCCCCTCCAACCCTGCCGGGGACTCCCCACTGAGTGCCTGCCCCGAGGGTAACACAGGGCTAGAGCAGCCCACCTCTGCCTCTTGGCTCCCTGGGCCTAGCCCTGGCCTGACACCAGCAGCCACGTCTCAACCGTTTTTATTCATTAATTTTGTGAGGCGGTTTTAGTGGAGTGGGGGGGGAGGGGCAGGAGTTGCCCCCCGACCCCCTGTGCACAGGGTGGGACACACGGGGGCTCCTGGAGGGAGAGGGAGGGCAGGGTGTCGGCCCAGCCCGCCCTCAGACTTGTGCATGGCCCCCAGGGTGGAGAAGGGGGGTGCGCGTGCCCTTCAGCCTAGGCCAGGGAAGCTATGGTTACAGGTTAGGGACCCACATCAGAGGCAAGTTACAAAGTTAGAAACCTGGGGGAGGGGTCAGGAGCTCAGGAAAGTACAAAACACAGGATGGGGGTCGGGCCAAGATCCAGCGACGGGGAAGGGAAGGGAGGAAGGTCCCTCCCAGCTCTGGCTCAGCAGTAGCTTCGTGTCTGGCCCTCAGAGTGAAGGGACCAGCTGGGAGCGGGGTAGGGGGGTGGGGGACCTGCCCCCTCCCCTCCTTGACCCCCGTTCCCATACAAAGACCCTCGGTGGTGCACACCCCCCCTCCCATAGGTCGGTGGGGCTGCTCTGTAGAGCAGGAGAGGTTCAGGTGGGACCCAGGGCCCAGGTACCCTGTGAGGAGTGCGGGGACACCAGGGTGCCCGCTGTTTCTGGGGGAGGCGGGGAGCTGGGGGCCCAGGATCTGAGCGGCTCCGGGGGTGGGCAGGAGGGGAGGAGGAGCACGAGGAGGCAGGTGAGGGCCCCCTGGGCCCTAGGGCTAGGTTGACATAGAGGGGCTCAGGCCTAGTGGGGTGCCGGGCAGGGTGCTGGGGGGCTGAGTAGCCGAGGTGGTCAGGGGGGAAGGAGGAAGGTGGCGGGTAACTGAGCAGGAAGTCGGGGGACCTGTGGACTGGTGGTGACTGGCCAAGCATGCCGTATGAGGCGTTGAGCCTATCAGGGGGCATGGAGCGGAAAGGGCTCCAGGACCGAGTGGGGCCGGAGTAGGGGGACCCCTCGCCACCGCTGATCTCAGAGTACAGGTTCTCGCCCCTGTCGGGCGGTGCAGGGGGTCCCAAGGGGCTTCTCCAGACAGGGGCTGGGGAGCTGGGCTGGAAGGATGGTGGGCCCAGAGGGTACAAGCCTGGCTTGGGGACCCTGAGAAGGGGCGGCAAGCACTCCCGGGGGGCTGGGGAGAAGAAGCTGGGGGTAGGAACCTGCGAGGGGACAGAACGTGGTGACTGGGCTGCAATCCCTGGCGTGTCCCGGCACCCCGCACCCACTCTGAGCTGGGTACTGACATGGGCAGGGCCTCTGGGCCCCCTCCTTGAGGTCCCTGTGGGCCGCTGGCTCCTCACGAGGCTCCCATCACTTTGTTGCCTTGGTAGGTAGGGCGGGGGTCCCGGAGCCCAGGCCCCCAGGTGAGCTGGGGGGTTGGGGGGTAGCCCACTCCCTGAGGTCCCTGGGGGCTCCCCGCCCACCTCCAGGGACAGCGAGCGGCGGAAGGGGGAGTGGGGGGTGGGGGGAGCGCCCCCGTGCTCCTGTTGGCTCTGTTCCTGGGCCACCTGCTGAGCCCGCTCAGCCAGGGCCAGGGCCATGAGGCGCGCCGGGTTCTTGGGGGGTGGGGGCGGGGCCCCCCCAGGGCGCAGGAGGGACAAGGGTGGGGGCAGCAGCGGAGACTCTGTATCAGGACCTACACAGAGAGGAATGGGAAGGGGGGTCAGTCAGGACTGGGGTGCAGCTCAGGGTCTGTGAGGACGCGGGGTGGGCCCTGCAAGACGTACCGTGCTGGCCCTGGGGCCCCCGGGGACCAGGAAGTGCCAGCTTGCTGCAGATCTCCCGCTGGCAGGTGTCGCTCAGCTGGCTCTCAGCTCCACGCAGCAGCATGGGGATGAGATGAGGGCGCAGCCCGGGGCCGGGGCTGAGGGCCGGCGGCAGGGGTGGCGACGGGGTCACCGAGGCAGGCGTGCCCCCAGCCCCCAGCAGCTCCAGCACGGCGGGGGGCACTGACACAGCCAGGGGCTCCGAGATGTCCAGGGCTCTGGGTGAAGCAGGGCTGGCGGGCCCACGGGGTGAGAGGGCCTGCGGGGTCACCCTGGGCGGGAAGGCGGAGGCAGGGGCCGGGGGTGCAGGGCTGGCTGGAGGTGCAGGGTCCCCTGGGGTGGGGCTGCTGCAGCGGAAGGTGAGGGGATCAAAGTCAAGCCCCCGGAGCCCCTCCAGGCAGGGGGGTGGGCTGAAGTCCAGCTCATCACCGTCGTCCAGCCAGGCTGAGGTGCGGTGTGAGGGGGACCTGGGGGGTGCCCCCAGCCCAGATGCGGAGGAGGAGGAGGAGGAGGAGGAGGAGCCCAAGGAGGACCCCGAGGAAGAGGACAGAGTCTCGCAGGAGCCTGCAGGCGCTGGGCCCACCGGGAACGCATCGCTGCTGGAGTGGGGGCGTCGGAGCCTGTGCAGCCTCTGCAGGCCTGGAAGGGTGCGGGGTGGGGGTGTCAGGGTCACAACTTTACACACTCGTCCGTCAGTGAGCATAGTGCACCCGACCCGGTGGAAAGATGGGGGAACGGCATGCAGAAGCACATCCCTGGAGAGGCCAGAGGCCACAGAGCTAGGCTGTCCGGGCTCCGGTCACGAGAGAAGTGAGCGGCCAGCCCACGAGGAGAACCAGTCCAGATTCAAAGGCCAAACTTAAGTCTCACCACCCCACGGGCGGTGAGCACGAGGCCAGCTGCCGGGAGTCCAGACCGAGACACCCACTTTTGGAAAGCATCGGGGCCCGTCCTACAGGAAAACACCCCCACTCCTGGGCATGCGGAACGGCGGCCTCACAGGGGGCGGCCATGGCAGGGGCCGCTCAGAAGGGCCTCCAGGTCCACCGGACGCAAGACGGGGAGCAACTCACGACGGCAGGGTCAGCCGTGGAATACTAGACAGCAGTGGGGAGGGAAGGGCTGCGCAGCACTCGGCAGCGTGGGCGGCAGTTTCTGACGTAGCGGTGACTTACACAGTCACCTGCCACGTACAGCAGACTACCCCCTTCCCGTGACACTTAGACGACGTTTCCACAGTGACTGAACCTGAACGACACACTAATCAGACACACGTGTGTGCGGGATAAAGCCTGACAAGGCGAGGATGACCGCCTGCGGGTTTAGCGGACAGGACGCCCCGGTGGGATGGTTCGGCGGTGGGGGGAGGCGCTCACAGCTCAACTACCGGGGCTCCTCCAGTTCTGGCGGCAGCCAGTGAGTCCACGG
This sequence comes from Trichechus manatus latirostris, assembly GCF_000243295.1. Taxonomy (NCBI): domain Eukaryota; kingdom Metazoa; phylum Chordata; class Mammalia; order Sirenia; family Trichechidae; genus Trichechus; species Trichechus manatus. The sequence continues at coordinate 1,269,128 of NW_004444143.1, forward strand.
GGGTCGTTATGTTATTTAAATTTCTCGTCAAAAAGCAACGAATAAACCAATGTTTAAAGGGCCCTGCACGGACCAGTGATTACAACGTACCGTGAACCAACAGTGATGCTTTATCCGACTCCTTGTGCCTGATGTCTAGTTTAAAAATGTAAAAATCCCAAGACTCCCCGATTGGAAGTCTGGCACCTGGAGGCCCGTCTGGGGGCCCCAGCCCCGCCCAGCCCCACGTGGGCACTAGCGGTATGGTGCGCCCACACTCACCAGCCCCGCTGGCCTGCGACGACAGGGACTCCTCGCTCTTGGCAGATCTCAGTGTCACCGTGTCGGTTCGGCTGCCTGCAAGGGGAGGCAGGAGTCAGGGGGGCACTGCACACGCCGCCTCCCCCCACGTGGACTGCCCGGCCTCAGACCTGAAGGCTGCGGTGGGGTGCGCGTGCTCCCCAGCCAGGGCAGAGGCTTCATTCTGGGGACACTGGGGCCCCGGCCCAGCGCAAAGAAGGTCTTCCAGCTGCTGACCCCAGGCTTCCGCTGCTTCTCCCCTCGCTCCCTTTTCCTCCTGGGGTGTGGGTGAGACACGGGAGGCAGGGTGAGGAGACCGGGCCTCCAGGCCTGCCCTCTGCCCTCCCCCAGCATCCACTCACCTGTCCACAGGTGAGGCTGGGGCCTTGGGGGTGGTGGGATCGGTGGGTGTCCTCAGCTGGCCCTGTGTGCGGGCCTGTGCTTCTTCCAGCGTCAGGAGGCGAGTAGAGGGGCCGCTGCCTGCGAGAGACTTGGGTCTGGGGAGGAGGCAGCGGCCTGGGGAGTGTGGAAAGGGGGCGGCCGTCAGCTCCAGGGCCGCCCAAGGCCACAGGCAAAGCCAAGCGCCACAGCCCAAGCCCCGGCCCCACAGCGTGCCCACCCGGGCTGGCAAGGCAGGGGACCAGGGCCGATCAGGCGGGAGTGGGTGGGCAGCAGGCAGGTGAGGAGGAGGAGTGAGGCAGAATGAGCCGATGAGGAGGCAGCTCCCAGCAGCCAGCGGGGCAGCGGCTCTGGCTTCAGTTACCTCAGGCCAGAGGGCCCTCCGATGGCTCTGCTGAATCCTGACTGGGCTGGGGTCCAGGGCAGGGCGGGGAGTCTGGGAGGGGCCAGGGCGGGGCCAAGTCTGGGGACCTCCCACCTCCTCCCAGGTGGACCCATGGCCCTGAGCGCCCCTAGGAGCTACAAGGGTGAAGGAAGAGCAGCGTCAGGGCCAAGAAGTGGGGATCCTGAGCAGAGGAGCTGAAATGAGAAGGAGGCTGGGGGGGGGGGTCCTCAAGGAGCTGGGAAGGAAGCCCAGCCTCACTGTGGAGGGACAGGCTGGGGCCCACATGCCCTCCCACTGTAGTCCTGACAAGGAAGGGTAGCGGCCAGGACGTCAAGGGGCCCGGGTGGGGCGCACCTGCAAGGTCGAGGCCAGCAGAGGCGAAAGTGTCACTGAACAGGACATCCACGTGGGTGAGCAGGAACTCCACCACCACTGACTGCACCCGGACCTCCCGGAAGGCTGCAGCGCCCCCCAGCCCCACCGACTCCAGCTCCATGGACCTGGGTGGGTGAGACGGAGAGACGTCAGGCGCCCTCAGCAGCCGGGTGCTGGCTAGGCAAGGCGGGGAGCCTTGGAAGCAATGGCTGTCTACCAACACCCTGACGTTCTCAGACTAGTCACATCTACAGCTTGCCTCCCAACCTTCTCCAAAACCTGCTCCTTCTCGGTTTTCCCCAGCTCAGTCAACGTGGACCTTCCAGTGGCTGAGGCCAGACACCCTGGGGTTGCCCTTGACCCCTTCTGCCCTTGCACGCACATCCATCAGTAAACCCCGTTGGCTCTGTCTCCGAGATGTGTCCACTACTGAAGCTCTTCTCCCCTCCCTGCCCCACTCTGGCCCAGCTGCCATCCTCCTCACCCAGAGGCGTCACAGCAGGCTCCTCCCTGGCCTCTGCTCTCACTCTTGCCCCTACAGCCAGAGGGAGCCCCCGAACACCTGAGTCACAACGGGGCCGTCTCGGCTGAGCCAGATGTCCCCACTGTGCCAGCCCCCTTTCCCTGGGGCGCTCCTCCCCAGATGTCCCCTCTGTGCCAGCCCCCTTTCCCTGGGGCGCTCCTCCCCAGATGTCCCCTCTGTGCCGGCCGCTCTGCCTGGGGCGCTCCTCCCCAGATGTCCCCTCTGTGCCAGCCCCTCTGCCTGGGGTGCTCCTCCCCAGATGTCCCCACTGTGCCGGCCCCTCTGCCTGGGGTGCTCCTCCCCAGATGTCCACGTGGGTCCTCACCTCTTCCGGGTCTTGCTCAAACGTTACCTCCCCACCCACTTCATTTAAAACTATAAAGTTCCTTTTCTGTACTCCAGGTCTCTCATCTCTGTTCATTTTTCTCCATAGTTCTTATGCCCACTCTCTAACTAGCATCCATCTTACTTATTTGCTTATTGTCTGTTTCCCCAAAAGAATGTGAGCTCTTCGGGCACAACGGTGCCCGTCTCGATACCACCCAATCCTCTCGGGCCTGTTCCACTACTGGCCGTAGAAGATGTCTCAACGATGCCCTCCCTGCCCCTATCTAAACACTTCCCACCGTCCCGACCCTGAGGCCCTCCCCATATAGACAGCGTTCTCCCCGACACACGCGCATGAACGTCGCCTTTAGATCTCTCCCCATCATTGTTGGTGGCTCCTTGTCTGTCTCCCACGATAATGTGAGCTCAGGAGGACAGGGCCTTGCTCACTCCCGAGTCCCCGGGGCTCAGAACACAGTCTGGCACACGGGAGGCACTAGGTAAATATGTGTTGAATGAGAGGATAAGAGAACAAAAGCTGAGTTGGTCCTGGGAGGGAGAGCCAGCCGAGGCCCTTCCCCTGGGCGCGAGCTGGGTGGGGGACTGCGAGGGGCCGGCTTACCGCAGCAGGTTGGGGGCCCAGACAATGGCCAGGTTGCGGGCGTGCATGCTGGTGTCGGCACTGTGTCGTGCCATGCGGGCCAAGTGTCTCAGGAGGTATTCCAGGGTCCTGGGAGTGGGATCGGAGGGGCACACCTGAGCCTCAAAGCCCTGGGGACCCCCAGGCCCTCCCCGCTTCTCCTGGTTTACCTGTAGTGCGGCGGGGGCAGCTGCTGGATGACGTCGTGGACGCGAACCATGCGCTCCTCCTCCCCGGGCACGGACATGGCCTCCTGCGGTTGTGGACAGGCATGCTGGGGGCTGGGCCTGACCTTCCCAGCAGCCCCCCACTCCACCCAGCGCCCTTACTCACACTGAACTTGCCATAGAGCTGGTAGGTGAGCAGGGGGTTTGGCAGCTCTCGGAAGTAGAGCTTGCAGAGAGAGGACACGCTGTGGATGTCCTGCAGGAAGGCAGGGCCAGACAGTTCAGGGATCCTCTCGCTGTCAAACTCGTGCCTGAGGCCACCAGGCCGGGGAGGAGGGAGGGTCAGGTCAGAGCTGACCTACCTGGTCACCTTCCTACTCACCCCTCCTGCCTGCAAGTGCTGACAGAGGGCTGCGACCCTCTGCCCAGGCTCTGTGCCGGGCTCTGCAGGGGTGGAAACTTACTGAGCCCCCAGCAAGCCTGTGTGCAAAGACGAGGTGTCCTGTCTTGCAGGAGAGGACACCGAGGCTCAAGCGGGAGACGGCCCTGCCTGTAGCTCCCGAAGGCTATCTGAATCCAGCGCGTGACTGCGCTTCCACCACGATGCTGGCCAGTCTCCTGGCTTCAGGAGGTGGCTGGAGAATGCACCATGGAGTCACAGCGCACCCGGTCACAACCCCATGGTGATGCCCACTACTCGGGGCTAAAGCTCCTCCCACCAGGACTCCTAACCTGGTCTCTGACGACGGGCTTGTCCCCAGGCCTCCTGTCGGCCCCGTTCTTGCTTCATTCCCTCCCACCCCTAGACTGTTATGTACGCAGTTCCTCTACTGCAGCGCTTCCCCTCACTCAGAGAAAAACTAAAACACTAATCCAAACCAAAACACCGTCACCATCAAGTCGATTCCGACTCATAGCGACCCCACAGGACAGAGCAGAACTGCCCCACAGGGTTTCCAAGGAGCGGCTGGTGGTTTTGAACTGCCGACCTTTCGGTTAGCAGTGAGGTCGTAACCACTGTGCCATCAGGGCTCCAAAAATACTAACAGCCCCCAAAAGGGCCCTGCACTTTCTGCGCCTGCACATCTGCCACCTGCCCCTTTGCACTGGCTGTTCCCCCCACTGTGAACACTCTTCCAGGCTGTCCACACAGCTCTGCACAGAGGCCTCCCCAGGAAGCCTTCTCTGTCCACCTTACTTAAAGCTGCAGTATTCCAGCCTGATTTCTCATTATTACTGTCTCTACCCCAGTCTAATTTTCTCCACAGCACGGTCACCTTCTAGTACTTCCTACCACTTCCGTGTTTGTCTCTTCCTCTAGCCTGTGAGCTCCGTCAGGGCAGGGGTTTCTGGCTGTCTCTCTCACCACGTGCCTAGAACAGTGCTTGCTCCATGGCAGGTGCTTCGTGAAGGTTGATCTCTCTGCTTAGAACGCTAGTACTCTCACCCTCAGGCCTCAGCTGGGATCACCTCCTCCAGGAAGCCCTCCCTGACCTCAGTCTTGGTCCACCCTTGCTCTCTGCCATCCTAGCTCCTGCTGTGTCCCCAGAACAGGCACAGAGTCTAGGACAGGGACGGTGCTCAGCCCCTGTCTGCGGGGGGAAGATGGCGGGGGGCTCACCGCAGCCTCTGGATGTTAGAGGACACGCCGGAGAGCCGGTAGATGCCGTCTACCACCCCGTGGGCCTCGATGAACTCGGAGCAGCAGCGCAGCACCTGGGGCACTGGGGGAGACAGGGGGTCAGGGCCGGGCCGCGAGCCCTGGGGGGCGGGGGGGGGGCGGGCAGTTCAGCCCAGGCCGCACCGTCCTGGCCTGAGTTGCTGAGGTGCTCTCCGAGGTCACAGCCGAACACCCTCTGCCGCAGGATCCCTCGCTGCCGCAGCCGCTGTCGTGAAGGGCGGGAGCGCATGAAGGTACGGAGGAGGCCGGCCAGCTTCCCCCGCGGCCGCGGCACAGCTGTGGGGGCAAAGGCAGGCCACACCGGGTCAGCGCAGCCACAGGCCCGGTGGAGCAGGGGACAGGGACGTGGCCCTTGTTTCCCTACCTGAGGTCAGAGAGGAGACACCCTGGGGCACTGGGACGCCACACGGGGGACCGTCAGCATCTGGGGGGGTGAAGAGCGGGAGGAAAAGCTGGGCAGTAGGCAGAGGATGCAGAGCGCCCCTCCCCCGTCCAGGGCACCTACCTGCCTTCAGCCCAGGTCCTGGTCGCTCCGTGAACAGTTCCACACACTCGCTGGGGAAGAAACCGACCTGAGGGGGGTTTAGGGTTGGTGGCTAGGCTGCCCCAGCTGGCACAGTACCCCAGCCCATCGGTGCACGCCAAGTCACACCCACCTGGAAGCCTCGCTTGCCCCGCCACCAGCTCCGATCCTCGGTGGGTGGCATGTCGATCACTGAGACAATGTCTCCCACCTGGAAGGGAGCAGGTGGGAGGAGCAGGGTTCAGAGGGAGCAGGAGAAGTGGGGGGCCCAGCCGGGGCTGCTCCTGCACAGCCTTACCTCGAAGGACAGCTCGTCTGGCGCCTGGGCTGTGTACCGCTTAACCACGTGGGCGGCGGCCACGGCGGGGACGTTGAGCGAGGCTTCCTCACTGAGAAGCAGCCGCCGGCCATGATTGTCCAGCTGAAACGGAGAGGGCATGTGGCAGGGAGCCGCCCGGGGGAGGTGAGAACAAGGGCTGGGAAGCTTCTTCACGCCCAGTGGAGTCCCCACCTGCCCCGACCTAAGAGCCCCCGGCACTCAGCTATTGGCCCAACCCCTAAAGGCCCGCCCTCTCCAAAACAAAGCCCCTCCCTGCCCTGCATAAGTCCCAGGATGCCCCGGCCCCAGTCCTCCACACACCCCGCACCCTCAGCCTCCCAGGCAGACACGCATGTTTGCTACCTCAAAACCCTCCAGTTCACATCACTACTAGCCCGGAGATACAGCCAAACCCGTTTCTAACTGCTGTACCTTTAAATCCTCAACACCTGGTCTCTCTCTCACAGACACACACAGACACACACACACAGACACACACAGACACACACACACAGACACACACACACAGATACACACACAGACACACACACACAGACACACACACACAGACACACACACACAGATACACACACAGACACACACACACAGACACACACACACACAGACACACACGCCCTCTCATCTCTCACAGGCAGGCACCCACACAGACACACACACACACACAGACACATACACACATACACACACACACAGACACACACAGACACATACACACAGACACACACACACACAGACACACACGCCCTCTCATCTCTCACAGGCAGGCACCCACACAGACACACACACACACAGACACATACACACAGATACACACACAGACACACGCAGACACACACACACACAGACACACACGCCCTCTCATCTCTCACAGGCAGGCACCCACACAGACACACACACGCACACACACACACACAGACACACACACACAGACACATACACACAGATACACACACAGACACACGCAGACACACACACACACAGACACACGCCCTCTCATCTCTCACAGGCAGGCACCCACACAGACACACACACACACACACACAGACACACCCACCCACACGCACATGTCCTCTCTCATCTCTCACAGGCAGGCACCCACACAGACACGGAAATACCAGTGCCTCTTCCGCTAAGGCTTGTGTCCTTCCTGTGCCCACACGTGCTCCCAGGCTGGTTTTCGCCCCTCGGCCACCCGTCACTCCCTCCGAGCACCAAGCCCCTCTGTTGGGGCTCACCTCCATCCAGGTGAGCACAGGCCCGCAGTTGAGGTTGCTGTCCACCAGTCCTGACAGGGTCTCGAGGTACTGCAGCAACAGCGGCACCAGCATCTGGGGGCAGGGTGTCAGGGTGGGCTCCCAGGAGGGAGCCAAGAGCGCCCGCTGCCCTCCCACGCTGCCCTCACTCGCCTCTGGGCAGGGAAGAAATTCAGCCTGGATACTCGGCGCTGCCCAGCTGTTAGATACTGAAATGCTGTCCTATCAGTCAGTAAATGTGCTGTCCCCAAGCTCCTGACCCTCCCATGAAGTCCCTGGACTGCCCTGTGATCCTAAAACTATGTCGAGCCTCAAGAAGCCTGCTGCAGGTCTGGGGCTCTGAGTTCTGACGGGCGGGGATGTGGGACACGCCAGTGTAAGTACTCATCTATCCCCCATCTTGGCGGCTTCAGACATCGCTGACGAGGCCCCAGCCACAGCTGAGGCAGGGCTGGGACCACACGCAGGCTACCTGGGCAGCCCTGGCACCCTCCGGAGGTGGGGGAAGCTCTGGGAGGCAGGAAAATCTCCGGTCAAATATGCAGCGGTGGAGGTGGGCGTCCAGAGAACGGAAGTCATCATAACTGCGCAGCACTGGCCAGGAGCGGCCCTGCGGAGGGGAGAGGGACAGAGTGGCACAGTGGTCCCATTCCACGGTGCTGACGGCCATGGATGAGAGGCAGAGATGGCCTCACCTGGCAGGTTACCTGCACCCCAAACACCAGCTCATTCTCCCCAGAGGGGCCGGGCCCTTCGCGCTCTGGAGACAGCAGGAGCTGCAGAGGGAAGCAGAGGCTGGCTGCCCTTTGGTCCTGGTCCTGGACACCTGAGGCGGGCACTGTCTGGGGCAGGTGTGTACCCCCCACCAGGACCTCCTCAGTCAGAGAACAGGGCCCTGGCACACAGCAGACACCCAGTAAAACTTGTCGTTGAATGAACAAGGGGACAAAGGACCGAGTGAATGAGCAGCTCTCTCCTTCCACCCTGGCCCTGCAGTCCCGCCACTGACTGCTCACGTGGGCACAGCAGCCAGTCCCAGGGGTAGGTTTCAGGGGTGCAACAGCTGACATTGCTTTCACCTTCCCACCTGGGTGCAAAGTCCCCATACCTGAATGTGGCCAAAGTCAACATTCTCATAGTGGAAATGGGCACAGTCAGCCAGCCGGGGGAAGGGACCTCTAGGAGCCGAGAGCCTGGAGGACAGGTAGCACGTCACCAAGGGCTCTGAGCTTGGCGCCCCTCCTACGCTGTGCCTCTCCCTCATCCCTCACCTCTTCCCAGGCTTTCCCTTCACGCTGGGCGCCCCCGCAGGGGGCAGGGGCTGCACTGAGGCTTCTCCGGGGCCATCCAGGCTGTCAGTGCTTCGGGCCTGCAGAGCAGAGAGAAGAATCAGAGGCCCCCAGAGATGGAAGCAGTTGGATAACAATGGGAGCATTGTTATCTACCAGCCCGGGCCCAGAGGCTGGGGCTGTTCCACACACTACCCGAAGCATGGGGCAAGGGGGAGGTGAGGGCAGGTCTGAGGGTGAGTTTGCTTTTCGTGTGTGGGCTGGGGTGAGGGGGCTGAGGGTGAGACGGCCAAGGTTGGGCAGGAGAGAGCACCGCTGGCCCCAGGCTCCCTGTTTAAAGCCCTCTGTCACACCCACTGAGCGGGAGTCAGCATCTTGTCAGTCTTCCTGCTTCTAACACTCCCGTCCCCACCCACACACAGCTTCCCCTTCACAAGTGCCAGCATCATCTTCACAAAACACAAATCTGCCCATGTCTCCACAGATCCTTCAGTGGTTTCAGGTTGTCCTCAAGATCAAGTCTGAATTCCCTGGTCTGACATTCAAGGCATCTCTGAGTTGGTCTCTGCTCACCCCTCCACCTCCATCTCTCCCCAGTACCCCCAATCTCAGGGCTCCTCTCTGTGAACCCTAAGAGACCAGCAAAAGCATCATCTTCTCATTTCCTTCTAGGCCTTTGCAAAGACTGTTGCCTCTGCCTGGAATGTCTCCCTGCCCCCCTTTCGCTAGGTTCCCTCCTTATCTCTCAGGTCTCAACTCACATATTTCTGCCTCTAGGAAGTTCTCCCTAACCCTTCAGGCTGGGTCAGGTCTCTCCTCCAAGCTCTCTCCATCCCTTGAGGTTCCCCTGTGCCAGCCTATATGACTCTGCCCATTTCTCCCATCACAGCCCTGACCACTCTGAGATATCACCGTCCCTCTGCCCCATCACAGCCCTGACCGCTCTGAGATGTCACCGTCCCTCTGCCCCAACACAGCCCTGACCGCTCTGAGATGTCACCGT
>NW_004444143.1:1279110-1280221 GCF_000243295.1 Trichechus manatus latirostris
CACAGCCCTGACCGCTCTGAGATGTCACCGTCCCTCTGCCCCATCACAGCCCTGACCGCTCTGAGATGTCACCGCCCATCTGCCCCATCACAGCCCTGACCGCTCTGAGATGTCACTGCCCATCTGCCCCATCACAGCCCTGACCGCTCTGAAATGTCACTGCCCATCTCCCCAGGGGACTGTGGCCTCCCCAGAAGTAGGGTCCCATTGCCCAACACATCTGGGCATGGAGTTGATGCTCCTCACAGGCAGGGCTGTGCCTGATTCCTCTTGAGTCCCCAGTGCCCAGCGCTAGCTAGCCCAGCCGCATGGCAGGGGCGGGGTAAAATCTGAAGAATAAATTAACCAGCTGCCAGATGGGGATCCCCCAGACTAGGCTCTAGCGTCTCCCTCCTCCGTGTCCCTGGACCCCAAGCTCATCCTTGGGTCTCACCCTCAGAGTCTGTCCCCCTCCAGCCCATGAAGCTCCCCCAGGGTAGGATGGGATCCGAGTCTCTGTGCCTGGAGCCTGGGGCCTGCCCTGCACAGAGGCCTCCGCGAGCGAATGGATGGATAAACGAACGGAGCAGCCTGGTGGGAGAGGGCGACGGAGGAGGAGGGGAGACCAGGCAGAAGGTGCAGTAACGGCTTGGGGTTGGGGTGGGGTGAGGAGGAGGGCGGGGCTAGAGAGGCTGAGGTCCAGGTTCAGGCTGATGTCGGGGGTGGTAGTTCAGAAAGGGGCCGGGATGGGTGAGAAGGAGGGAAAACGAGAAAAGGGCCCGGCTGAGGACGGAGCGGGTGGGGGTGGGGCTCAGGAATGAGAAGGGGCTGGTGGCAGGAGGAGGGGGCTAGGCGGGGAGGGGTGGCGGCGGGGGTGACGACGGCGCTGGGATGGGAGCCGGCGAAGGACCTAGGGGGGCTCAGCAGGCCCCAAGGGGGCACCTGGGGGGACGCGGGTCTTCCCCAGGACCAGCCCTCGCCCCCAGTCCGAGCCCCGGTCCTCGGCCCTGTCATCGCGGTCCACGGCTGGGAGAGGACGCGCGCCGACGGGCGGGGTAAGGGCTGAGCCCCGGGCCGGGGAAGCCGAGGCACCGCGGCCAGGGGTTAGGGGCGGCGCAGGCCGCGGGCTCGG
>NW_004444143.1:1280530-1302301 GCF_000243295.1 Trichechus manatus latirostris
GGGGACGCGGTGCCGCTTATTGGCTCCGCCCTTGGCCTCAGGGCGACGCCCCGCCCACCTGCCAGCCTTTCATTGGCTCTGGCTGGGGCCCCATCTCCGGCCGTGTTCCTCCGATTCCGCCCCTCGAAGTTTGACAGCGCCACGCCCAGAACTGCTCTTCATTGGCTCTCGTCCCCTCTTGAGACACACCCCCAGGTTCTCTAGGTCTTGCTTCCAACACTTCCAACTCCGTGCGATGGACCTTTTCCTTGGTGTCTTCCCAGGGGCCATGCCCGTGATACTCATCACTGGATTCTCCTGTGGCCTCAGGGCTTTGCTCCACTTCCATGAGGCTTTTCATAGTCCTAGCCTCTAGCCCCACCTTCAGTCCAGACCCTGACTCCACCCACAGAATCTAGGGAGCACTCCGCCCATGGACGTTTTTTCATCCGCCCAGACCACCTGCCTGGGACAAAACCCTAGACTTTCTGAAAATGGCCTCGCCCTACCCACTAGACATTTCCCTTGGCTCTGCCACTACAGCTAATTATAGGCCGGACTCCAGCCTTGCGTCTTTTTTTGCTAAGAACAGGTTTAGCCCCAATACCCAGAACATGGCCACGCACCTGCCTTAAAGCCAATGGCAATAGTTCCCGCCTCCGCTGAGCCAAGCCCAGAAGACACTGACCCTGTCTGTGATAAAGCCCTTTCCAACAGGACTCTCCCATTCGTCGTTGTAAATTGGTGAGGTCAAACCTCCTCTAACTGGGTGGGTGGGGCGGGGGTAGGGGGGAGGATAATCAAGATCGGCCCAAAACCCAAAGCTGATTCCTGTGAGGTGGAGGTCAGACATGCCTCCACTCTCCAACTTTTTCACCATTTCTGACACCAGCCGTCCTCCCCACAGCACTCTACTTCTCTGCTGGGTTTGATAAGTCACTGCAATGGCTACACAGCACTCATAGACCATACTCATGATTATGGGGTTTATTAGCAAAGTAACAGGTTACAATTCAGGAACAGGATCAATTTGGAAGTAACAGGAACAACTCAGGATACAGTTCTTCATTCAGAACAGCTTCTTCTCTGCTGTGTCCACAGGGAGGCCTCTGCCTCCAGGCCCTGCTCAGGGACTTGCTGCCATGAATCCCTGCTTAGGCAAATATTACAACTGGGGCTTTGAACTGGTTCTTCCCAGTTCAGTCATGGCCAAGGAAGCAAAACTGGAACAGACCCCAATTTTTTTAAATTTAGGAACCAGCATACTAAACGGAACGGGAAAAATTATGGGTGGAAGCCCTGCTAGAAACCTAATTTGCCTCTTAGAAAACAAGAGCAGCGTACGCTTTGCATAGCAAACAAACCTCTTGCGCATGGAATTTGGAGCAGAGCAAGAAACAGCGGTGCCTGGCTCAAAGATGGCTGTGGACTGAGCTGCTTTATATGTTGCTCTCCACAGTCCTGCCAATAATCCAATCTCATGCATCAAGGCTCACTACACCTCTTTCGAGTCTCCCATTCCAGGGCTTCAACCCATACTTTTTCCCATTCCAGTTATCGTTCGGATCATCCAAACTGTAAAAATTCAGGTCTGTTCTAGTTTTGCTTCATTGGCCGTGACTGAACGGTTCAAACTGGTTTGAAGCCCTGGTTACTACTCTTACTTCTGTGGGTTTGGTTGGAAAGCTCCACCACAGCCATCTCGCGCCTGTCTCCTGGGTCCTACCGTCTAGTGCCACTATTACTCTTGCTGCCACAACATCTCTCACTGTCTTCAGTGTTACAGCTCCGCTCTCTGTCTCCGTGTCTCTCTCTAAAACCTCTGTCAGTGAAGCTGGTTATATAGCAAATTCCTTATCAATTTCAAGGCTACCCCCCACAACAAGACAATGAACTAACTAATCCCCTGCAATGGTTCCATGCACCTTATTTGCATTAGCAACCCCCGCAGGTTTCCATGCCCCTTATTTGTATTAGCAGACTGTCCAATTCCTGCAAGGGTTTCACGCACCTTATTTGCATAGTCCCAGCCAGTCATTTAATGGAAGTTACAAGGCTGCGGCTAGAAACGCCATATAAAAGCAATTCATTACACTGCAGTTGTCTTAGTTATCTAGTGCTGCTATAACAGACATACAAGTGGATGGCTTTAACAAAGAGAAACTCATTCTCTCACAGTCTAGGAGGCTAGAAGTCCAAATGCAGGGTGCCAGCTCCAGGGGAAGGCTTCCTCTGTCTGTCAGCTCTGGGGAAAGGTCCTTGTCATCACTCTTCCCCTGGTCTAGGAGCGTCTCAGCACAGGGACCCCCATGTCCAAATGACGTGCTATTTTCCTGGCTCTTGTTTCTTGGTGGTATGAGGTCCCCATGTCTCTCTGCTCACTTCTCTCTTTTATATTTCAAGAGAGACTGATTTAAGACACAACCTAATCTTGTAGATTGAGTCCTGCCTCATTAACGTAACTGCCACTAATTCCACTTCATTAACGTCATAGAGGTAGGATTTATAACACAGGAAAATCTCATCAGATGACAAAATGGTGGACAATCACACAATACTGGGAACCATGGCCTAGCCAAGTTGACACACATTTTTTGGGGACACAGTTCAATCCATCACAGCAGTCATGCCCCTAACAGGGCTCTCACCTCAGAGGGTATGTCCCTGGCTCATTTATTCGTTCACTTAATTTGATGACTTAATTTGTGGATACATCACTAAACAAAACAGGGGAAAATATACCCTGCCCATTTGGAGCTCAAAAGCTAGTGGGAGAAGACAATGATCGAAATAAGTATTAAAAAATATAGCCTGTTGTTCTTGTTAGGTGCCATCGACTAGGTTCTGACTCATAGCGACCCTACGTACAACAGAATGAAACACGGCCCGGTCCTCTGCTATCTTCACAATCATTGCTATGCTTGAGCCCATTGTCGCAGCCACTGTGACAATTCATCTCTTTGAGGGGCTTCCTCTTTTTCACTGACTCTCTATCTTACCAAGCATGATGTCCTTCTCCAGGGACTGGTCCTTCCTGATAACATGTCCAAAGTACTTGAGACAAAGGCTCGCCATCCTCGCTTCCAACGAGCACTCTGGCTGTACTTCTTCCAAGACAGACTTGTCATTCTTCTGGCAGTCCATGGTATATACAATATTCTTTGCCAGCACCATAATTCAAAGGCATCAATTCTTCTTTGGTCTTCCTTATTCATTGTCCAGCTTTTGACTGCATATGAGGTGACTGAAAATACCATGGCTTGGGTCAGGTGCATCTTACTCCTCCAAGTAACATCTTTGCTTTTTAACACTTTAAAAGAGTTCTTTTGCAGCAGATTTTTCCAGGAGGTGATAAATGCTACAGAGAAAAATCAAGCAAAGATTGGGGAAAGGGAGTGATGAGGGAGGGGTCAATTTACAGTTTTACACAGAGTGGTCAGGAAAGGCATCATGGAGAAGTGACATTTGAAACAAAGACTAGAAGGGAGTGAGGAAGCAAACTACACCATTACCTAGCAGGGGAGCAATGCATGCTGTGCAAACAGCAGGTGAAGGAGTGTCCCGGCGGGTCTGAAGAAGAGTAAGGAGACCCATGTAGCCAGAGTAGACAGAGGGAAGAGGAAACGCAGTCAGAAAGTTAACACAGGCCAGATTATTTACTGCCTTGTAGGATTTTAGATTCTGAGGTGTTATGGATTGAATTGTGTCCCCCAAAAATGTGTGTCAACTTGGCTAGGCCACGATTCCCAGTATTGTGTGATTGTCTTCCATTTTGACATATGATGTGATTTTCCTGCGTATTGTAAATCCTGCCTCTATGATGTTAATGAGGCAGGATTAGAGGTAGTTATGTTAATGAGGCAGGACTCAATCTACAGGATTGGGTTTTATTTTGAGTCAATCTCTTTTGAGATATAAAAGAGAAAAGCGAGCAAAAAGACAGGAGGACCTCAAACCACCAAGAAAGCTGTGCCGGGAGCAAACAACGTCCTTTGGACCCAGGGTCCCTGCCCTGAGAAGCTCCTAGATCAGGGGAAGACTGATGACAAGGACCTTCCTCCAGAGCCAACAGAGAGAAAAAGACTTCCCCTGGAGCTGGCGCCCTGAATTCGGACTTCCATCCTCCTAGACTGTGAGACAATGAATTTGTTTGTTAAATCCATCCCCTTGTGGTATTTCTGTTATAGCAGCACTAGGTAACTAAGACATGAGGATTTTGAATTGTATTCTGAGAGAAAGATGCAGCAGAGGAGGGATGGAATCTGACCTGAATTTTTAACAGGATTCCTCTGACTGATCTGGGGAACAGGCTGGGAGGAGGGGGGTACTCTGTTTGAAGAGAGCACAATCCTGCCCAGGTTAAAGGGAAGGGTCATAGACCTCATCTCTTGCTAACAGAACGTGTGGCCAGGTTTTAAAACCACCACAGCGATTGATGGGGGAAATATTCCAGGCAGAGGGAACATCATGTGGGGAATTCCTGTGATAGGAATGAGGTCAGCAAATTCATCCTCTTTTTATAAATACAGATATCGAAGCAACCCTGATCTGATATTGTCCATCATTTTATTATGAAAAGTTTCTAATATACAGCAAAATTGAAAAATTTTACAGTGAACACACATATATCTACCACTTAGATCCTACCACTAACATTTTGCTGTGTGTGCTTTATCTCACATCTATCCATTATTCTATTTATCCATCAATCCATCTAATTAATGCATTTCAAAGTAAACTGCAGACAGCAAGGAGGCTAATAAATCAATCTTCATATGCCAACTGTGTCGTGTGAAAAATCTCCGAACCCCATTATTCTGTTCCCAACTACAAGGATACTACAAATCACTTTTCCACTTCTTGATCAGCTCTGACACCAGCTGCCCAGGAGGCACTTTCCTCCCTGACCCTAGCCACCTGGAGCTAGGTCAGATCTCACAAGTTAAAAGGACGCCATCCTTCAACTGCCAAATAGGCAGATGACAGCCACAAGCTCGAGTCCACACAACATCCTTATTTCCACCTGCTGGCCCACTTTACTCCTTTGGGTTCAATAATTCACTGAAACGTCTCACAGAAAGTACTATACTTATGATTACAGATTCTAGCAAAAGGATACAAATCAGGGTAAGCACAAAGAGGAAACACATGGGGCAAGGTCCAGGAGGGGTCCCAATGTGGAGATTCCATGTCTCAATGGGTCGTGCTACCCTCTCGTGTGTATCCATGTTTTTCACTAGCCAGGAAGCTCTTGGAACTTCTGTGTCCAGAGCTTTTATTGGCTTTGTTACATAACCATGATTGGGGCCTCATTGAATATTCATGATTAATTAAATCATGTCCTCCTTCCTTTCTGAGGTTAGCTGACCAGCTGGTCTTTGTGGCCTGGCCAGCTCTCTACTCATTTGCACAAATCTTCAAATGTTGTCTGGAGGTTTCAGATAATAATGACACTTTGGTGACTCAGGAAATACCAAGAATTGCCTCTCAGGAACCAAGGACGAAGGCCAAATTGTGTTCTTTGTGTCACAGAGACATTGGTATGTTGTTGCTGGCTGCCACTGAGTTAGCACCAGACTCATGGGAACCCCACGCACAACAGGATCAGGTCTTCATTGGCTGGTTTTTGGAAGTAGATCACCAGCTTTTCTTCCTAGTCTGTCCTAGTCTGGAAGCTCTGCTGTTTAGTATCACAACAACATGTAATCCTCTACTGACAGATGAATGGTGGCTGCACTTGAGGTGCATTGGCTGGGAATCAAACTGGGTCGCCCACATGGAAGGTGAGAATTCTACCACTTCAGTATGCATATCTTTAACTAGACAGAGTTCCCCATTTTAAAAAAAAATTTCTTTCAGGGTAAAACTTATGTACAATTCACAAATTTCACCAAGTTTTGACAAATATATACACTTATGGAGCCCTGGTGGCACAGTGGTTAAGAGCTACGGCTCTTAACCAAAAGGTCAGCAGTTCAAATCCACCAGCTGCTCCTTGGATACCCTGTGGGGCAGTTCTACTCTGTCCTGTAGGGTTGCTATGAGTGAGAATCAACTCGACAGCACCAGGTTTGGTTTTGTGTGTGTGTGTGTAACCCACCTCCCTAGCATGGCAACCTGGGGACTGTTCTATGGCGGCTCAAGGCTCTAAAAGGAACGAACTAGGTGGAAACCATCACCTTTTCTAATCTAGCTTTGGAACTTAAGCAGTGTTTTCTTAACTGCATTCCATTTGTTGAGACAGTCGCAAGTCCACCCAGTTTCAGGAAGAAGGGGCATAGATTCTACCACTTGTTCAAGAATTGCAGAAATGTTTTTATAATAACAAAAATAGGCTTTTCAGTAGTCCAGACAGGAGACTAGTCTAGACTCCGAAGAGGGCAGTAGAGGGCAGAGAAGGGGTTGAATTCTGGATAGATTTTAAAGGCTTTAAAATATGTCAGGATTTGCCAGTTGACTGACTGTGAGGGTGAGAAAAAGAGAAGAGTCAGGGATGACTATGAGGCTTTTGGCATGAGCAGCTGGAAGGACAGAGCTGCCATTGACCCAGATGAGAAAGGTGGGGGAGAAGCAGGCTTAGGGGGAAGGTCAAGAGCCCAGTTTAAGACATGCTGAGTTTGTGATGCTCTCAGAAGCCCTCCCCCACATGCTGCTGGTGATTGGACATGGGAGCCTGGACCTCAGGGACCAAGCCTAGGCTGGAGATGGAGATACGCAGACTATCAGGATAGAGGCGGGGTTTAGAGTCGTGAAGCTAGAGGAGAGTGCCTGGGCAGTGAGTGAGGGTAGGAAATCAAGGCCAGGGTCCTGGGCCACACCAAAGTTGACAGGCTGGGGCAATGAGGGGCCACCAGAGATGAGAGCAGAGTGTGGGGTCGGCGAGGAAATGCTTCCCAGAGGGAGGGATCAGCCATTCATCAGGATGTGGACTGGGACTGACCATTGCTTAACACTCTAATGACCCTAATAGGTTCATGTCCAGAGGACAGTTCCTGTGGCCTCAGCTGAGACAGGAAGACCCACACCTGAATTGATTCCGATAAAGTGGGTCCCAGTCTTGCCTGAAGACTGGGCTGGACCTTCATCCCTGCCAATATTTTTCTTCAATGGTCAGGAACGAGGGTCGGGAGCAGGTCAGAGCCATGGGGAGCTATTTCCCTAAACTCCATGACCCTTGTACCTTTCTACGGCACCCATTTCTCAGACAGCCGGTAACCTGAAAAAAATGTTTATTGGGAAAAACAGAATTTGTACAACTCAAAGTCGTCTAGCCTCGAGGGAGACTCCTTCCCTTCGCTGCTGCCTCCTTGGGGACCTGGGAGGTTAACTGGCTGAAGGGGACCGAGATCCCGGGTCCTCGACGTGGCCTAGCAAGCAGGATAATCTGGCGTCCACTTTCCTGGAGAAAACCCGGGAGAGTAGAGGCTTGAGTATGTGCTCAGGATTGGGGTCTGGGATGTGGACAAGGTTTCCGGGCCCGGAAAGGTCTTCGGGAGGGTGGGCGCCCAAATAGAGTCCCAGAGAACTCAGGGACCGTGTCGCAGATGGTGCTATGGGGTCACCTTTTCTGCCGCCGCAGCTCCACCCTCTGAGCCCTTAGCACCTGCAGCACGGGGTCGTCCTGGAACTCACTGCCGTCGGAATCTGGGATAAAAGAAAGAACTCTAGGGGGTCGCACGAGCAGGGGCAGACCCGGACACGGGCAGCTGCGCACCCCGCTCACCTTCAGCGGCCTCCAGGAGCCGCGCGGCCTGGGACAGCAGGTCCTCCGAGGGGGTGGGGTCAGCGGCGGGCGCAGCCCCGGGAGACTCCACCTGGAGCGCGAGGGGCTGGGCCTTGGGGGGCGGACACCCGGCTGCAGCCGACTCCCTGGGGCGGGGCGGGGCGCGGGTTTTCTCTGGCCCGGCCTTAGACCGGCGGGGCGGGGTCTCAGTCTGCGGAAACCGTGTTTCAGGCAGAGGGACCGTGGCCTCTGAGTGAGGGGACCGGACCTTGGCTTGAGGGGGTGTTGCTTTGACCTTCGGAAATTCAGCCTCAGGTGCAGACGGGCCCTGCAGGCGAAGGGGCGTCTCCTCTGGGCCGTCTGGGAACAGCCGAGCCGCCACTACCTGGCCCAGAGCGCCCCTGAGCTGCGGGCCAGGTCCTGGGCTAGCTGTCGCGACTCGCCCGGTAGGCTCCTGGCGTCGGGCTCTGCTCCTCCGAGGCCTGGGGTCCTGCCTCTCGGGCTGGGCGAGGCTGCCAGACGCTGGGCTGGGCTGCTTTTGGGGGGCTACAGGGGGTGCGGCGGTGGAGGACGGCGGTGCAGGAGGAACCGCCGCGAGAGATACCCAGGGGCCAGGCTGCGGGACCCAGAAGAACCCGTGGGGGCTGGGGCCCCAGAGCATGTGTGGCGAGGACCCCGGGGGAATAAGAGGCCTCGCCATACAGAAGGCCTCCGGGGGACCAGGCTGGGCCACACTGCCCCACAGGGGGACACAATTAGGTTGGGTCCCCAGCGGACCAAGGGTTTCCGCAGGGGCAGGACTGATCTGTAGATAGGTGGGAACGGGGACAGGAGAGAGGGAGAGAGGAGGATGGAGGGTCCTCAGTCCCCCGTAGGCAGGCTCCTCCCCCGGCCCCTCAGGCTCCTCCCCCAGCCCCCATCTCACCCCAGTGAAGGCAGGGGTCCTGGAAGGCACCCAGGGTCCATCACCCTGGCCCCCTCGAGCCTGTGCCTGTTCAAGTTTCCTCCGCTGCCGCCACTGGTACAGAATATCATCCTCTGGCCGCAGGGGTGCCCTCGAGGAAACTGACGCGGGAGCTGGGGTGGGAGCCGGTACCGGGGTTGCTGTGGGGGACATCGAGGCGAGGGGGGTGAGGCAGGGGCTGGGGTGCGGTGATCAGCAACCCAACAGCTTCCACACCCTTCCTTCGACTGGGTTATTCCGACAGCCTCTCCAAATGTTTCCACTTCTCCCTGGGGAAGGAAGTGGAGCGGGGGCAGTCGGGCCAGCGCCGACTGGCTTTGCAGCCTGTTAATCACTCCCTCAGTCAGCAATTGTTTACTGAGCCCCATGCTGTACACTGGGTTACAGCAGTGAACCACACAGATCCTCCAGACCCTGCTCACCTCTCCCTTCCTCCACTGCCCCCACCCTGGTCCTGCCCTCACCCACCCAGACCATCACAGCAGCCTGCGCCCTGGTCTCCTGATTCCCCCCGTCCCTCCAGTCTGTCCCCCACATGCAGCCTAAGGGAGCCGGTGGACGTCTGGGTCAGATCAGGGCCCTCCCCTGCTGCACCCCACTGAGGGAAAGGCCTTTGCCCTTGTGGTTTCGTGGCCTGGAATGCTCTTGCCTCACGACACATGGTTCACTCCCTCACATCCTGTGGCCTTTGCCCAGAGGTCATCCTCTCAGTGAGGTCTTCTGTCCACCCTACTCAGAATCCCAACCACCCCCACCCTGACCACTCCCCATCTTTCTCCTGTCGGATTCTTCTCCTTAGCGGATCCCCTTCCAACACAATAAATACTGTACTTCTTTGTTCATTTATTGTTCCTCCCTCCACGCCAGCCTCACTCAGGCAGGGATTTCTGTCTTGTCACCGTATCTCCAGTGTCAACAATATTTGTGTCATGAATGCAAAATGAATGGTTTGTCACGCTCTATCCCAGTGCCCAGCCCTGAGCTGGGGACACAGCAGTGACTACGACAGCCCTGGGCCTGTCCTCAGTCCAGTGAGGCAGACAGATTCCCATCACCCAGAGCATCACTTCATCCGTCGTACCAGTGGGGCTGCCCTTGTCTCTCAGAGCTCTACCATCCGATGTTACACAGATGAGCAGGGGTATCATCCCGACGTCCCCCTCAGCCCCTGCATTCTGTGGTTCTGCCTCCAAAGATGGCCACTTCCCTCCGCTCCACTCCTCAGGCTCCGGCCAAACCACGAGCCTCTCTCCCTGGACGTCCAGAGCAGCCGAAGGAGTCTATTAACACCCTAGAGAGACCCAGTCCCTTCCCTGCTCAGAACCCTTCCTGGTCCCACAGGGCCTGTGTTACCCTCCCCGGCCTAATCCACACTACTCTCACCCCGGCTCTTGCCTTTCCCCTTTCCCCGTCCCTCGTCTGCTCCATGCTCCCTCCACCCTCGGCCCTTTTTGTTTATTGTGCTTCAGATGAAAGTTAACAGAGCCAGCTAGCTCCCGTCTGACAGTCTGTACACAAAGTGTTCCATGACACAGCCTGCATTCCCCTCAATGTGGCAGCACTCTCCCCATTTCCACCCTGGGTTCCCCATTTTCGTTCCTCCGGGTTTTTCTACCCCTTCCTGACCTCATCTTTGCTTTTGGGCAAATGTTGTCCTTTTGATCTCGCATAATTGATTGTTCTAAGGATCACGTCTCGGGTGCTCTTGTTTATTTTATGGGCCTGTCTACGGTTTGGCTGGAAGGTGGTCTCTGGGCATGGCTTCAGCTCTAGGTCAGAAGGGTGGCTTAGCGCCATAGTCTCAAGGGTTCCACCAGTCCTTCACCAATATTAACACGTGTCTTCTATCTGGTAATTTTCCCTCCCTCCCCAAACCATCCCTGGGAACCATAAAATAATTTTTTTTTCCTGTGTGTAAACCTTTCCTTGTTTTTTTTATAAGAGCAGTCTCATGCGCTATTTGTCCTTTTGTGATTGACTTATTTCACTCAGCTTAACACCTTAGGTCCTTTGTATATGCTGGAAGGCCCCTGCCCCACCTTCATCATTCAGGTCTCCACTTAGGACAATACCTCCTCCAGGAAGCCCTGACTTCTCAGTTCTGTGAGCGTCTCCTGCATGGCCCTTGTTTCTGCTTAGGTTTCACATTTGTTTGTGGGGTTACGTGGCTATTTTCTGCACCCCACCCCCACTCTGCTGTGAGGACCCCAAAGTGGGATGCATAGGGTTGGTTTGCTGTGGGATCCCCGCTGCCGTTCACAGGGCCTTACACGTGGTAGGTGTTCAACGTTTGCTAAGTGGATGAGTAAATGAGTAAATTTACTCTGCAAAACAACTGTGAAGTAGGTACTACTTTTCCGACCATTTTACAGATGAGAAGACTGAGGCTCAGAAGGGAGAGGTCAGTGATGGAGCTTGGAAGGAGCCAAGAATGACAGGTGGGTGTGTGGACAGGATCACACGGCAGCACGAACACCTCTCTGTCCACTTGTGCTTGCCTGTCCTCACTGGACTGGGTGGCTCAGGGGATGTGGCGAACATCTGTCCGGTGCACTGCTGCACCCCAGGACCTGGCACAAGTCACAGTCACAAGGACAGCAGTAATAGGAACCCAGGTCCTGGATCTCATCTCTGAAATCTTGGGGGCAGAAATTTGAGAGTTCAACAGTTTGCAAGTTTTAGCCAAGTCATACAGTGTATACATGGGTCTGGGGCAGTACACACTGATGTTGGGCTGAACCATAAGAAATGGCCAATATTCAACCATTTTTGACTTCAAAAG
Source organism: Trichechus manatus latirostris (assembly GCF_000243295.1). NCBI lineage: Eukaryota > Metazoa > Chordata > Mammalia > Sirenia > Trichechidae > Trichechus > Trichechus manatus. The sequence continues at coordinate 1,291,979 of NW_004444143.1, forward strand.
TACAAATTTCATATGGTTCAACGTAATAATATCCATAGGAAAAAGTACGACTATTCACCCTAAATGTATGTTATAAACAGCCTCATGTCCTTCAGGTCGGACTTTGCTGTCAAAGCAGGTGTGGTGGCAAATTTGCAAAAAGCTTTCTGTTTCTGAAGCTTTGTGTTCAGAAGAGGAGGTAGAGGCTGGTAGACCTGTCACAATAATGACAGTGTCTGGCACAGCCGCTTCCCAGGTATTTACTAACTCATTTCATCCTGCCAACACCCGTGGGAGGGGAGCACAAATACCATCCCCACTTTACAGTCAGGGAAACGAGCCCCAGAGAGGTCCCTGGTCGCACAGCTGGTAAGTGGCACAGCCGGGATGTGCATCCAGACTCCCCCATTCCTTGCCTCCCAGCACTCACCGGGTATCCCGGGGCCAAAGTCCTTGCTGGCGTTAGCGGTGAAGGTCACAGAACAGGGGGAGAGGCCATCCGAGCTGGCAGGGAATGAGGAGCTGCTGGCGTCGCTGGGGCTGAGGGAGGAGGAGGTGGAGGCCTGGCTGCAGGGAGAAGGTACGCGTGAGGCAATGGAGACCTCAGAGGCAGTGAGCCGCCCGGAGCTGGCGGAGGGGGAGGATGGCAGAGGATGCGAGAGGCACCTGCGCTGGAGTAGCCTGGCAGCTCTGCTCTGCAGGCTCAGCGTCTCCAGGTCCAGCAGGGGTGAGTCCCATGTGCTGAGGCTCTGTGGGGTGACAGGAGTCAGAGGCCAGCCCTCACTCCAGAAGCTGCTGGGAAAAGGACTCTAGATGGGGCCTGGAGTTCAGGTCTGCACCTCACCTGGTACCCTCACAGGCTGGTCTCTATGGATGTGCCAGCTTAGTATCTGCTCCTCCCCCTCAGGGAAGAGTGGATCCACACTCCTCCTGTGCAGTCATTGCTGCCTGGGAAGTGTTAACCCCGCCTTCCTGACAAGGCCTGGCCAATCACAATACTCTACTATCTTTTGGTTCCTCTGGTACGCTCTAGCCTCAAGAATGAGCCAATGAGAGCGAGCCCTGGGGCTTTGGATGGAGCTACTGGAAAAGCCTCCTCTTTCTGCTGGAGTAGCTGAGTTAGGACGTGGGAGTCCAGAGCCAGAGGGGGACATCTTGGCTGCTACAAGGGGAAAGCCAGCTTGGGATTGAGCCCGAGGAGGAGGAACACAGAGCTAAGCTAGTCAGGTTCCTGCCAGCAGCGTTCCAACACCTAGATCAAGCTGGGCCCCAGAGCATCAACTTTTGGATTTCTCATTTGCGTCGGCCGACCATGTCTCCTTTCTGTTTAAGCTTCTCGAGCCGGGGAACGGCTCTAACTGTGCTCTCGTGCTGACACTGTCAATTCAGCCAGACAGGGGACGGAGTGGGGGGAGATGTCACCTGCTTTCTTTCCTGAAGGAGGTCCATAGCCTGGGATGTGCTGGTCACTTGGGCTGGAGTCGGGACGGTTGTGCTGGGTCTTCTTTCGTGTTTACTGGCCCCTGCTGAGAAGCCCCTATTGAATCAGGGAGGCCCAGGAGAAGTGGCTACTAGGTGCACTGATCAGGAAAGATTTTAGACCGGGGGTGGATGTCACCAAGGCAGGTACCTGCCGCGAGCTGACTGCTGGGATCTGGAGACTCGGGCCTCAGCCACCAAAAGTCACCTGGGGTTAGGCCTGCAGGCTGGCGTTCCTCCCGGCTTGTGGGCTGAGCCTGGCGGAACCGGTTTATGCACCTATGAGCATCAGGGGATGGGAGGTGAGCAGGCTGGGGGGTGCTAAATAGTAATAATCATAATCATAATCGCCACTGTTTATCGAGCACCCTGACCGAGCCCGACAGTTGTCCCTGGGCACACAGCCGCTCTTCTATAGACTACATTTCCCAGGTGCCCTTGAGCCTTGTGGTCAGGTTCTGACCAACAGGACGTAAGAAGATGTGACTCTGGAAAGCATGTGCGGTTGAGAGCCATTCTGGCCCGTGAAAGTAAGGGGAATCAGCCTCGGGGTGGGAGAGCGACGAGACGGAGGGAGCCTGTGTCCCTGACTCCTCACCAAGGGGCTGCCACATCAGCCCTGATCGCTTCTGGGCTTAAGTGAGGGAGAAATAAATTCTACCTTGTTTAAGCCACAATTAATTTGGGACTCTTTGTTACAGCAGCTGAACCTGTAGCCTATGGATCCAAGTGCCCATTATGTGACAGGCACTGTTATAGATGCTTTACATACAGTAATTCATTCAAAGCTCAAGACAGTCCTAGGAAATAGGTGCTATTCACATCTCCCAATTCACAGATGAAGATACTGAAGCCAAGATCATACAGATAGTAGGGCAGACAGCTAGAACTGGAACCCAGGCAGTCTAGCTCCAGAGCCCAAGCCTTCAAAAACACATATAAAGTGCCTAGTCTTAAAACAGTGCTGTCAAAACAGCTCTGGCTGGGATGACTATCATGAGATGCCTCCATCCTCTAACCCAAACTTCCCCTTCCTCCCAGGGCTGCTAGTACTTACTTTGCCACCACAGAGTCTCCGCTGTCAACGGGGGTAGGCAGTGGGGAAACCCCCATCTGTCCCTTAGAGGTGCTGGGTGGGGAAGGAGTCCCTGAGCCAGAGGGCCAGGACTCTTCAAACAGCTCAGGGGAGTTGGGAGCTGTGGCTGTACAGCCTTGGGAACTGCTGGGAGCCTGGATCTCTAGGTCCAGGATGGACTCAAGGCCTAGGAGAGAAGAATAGAAAGTGAGGTCTGAGGGGTCATTCCTATAGGGGAACGAAGACACACATGAAGTCTCAGTGCAGAGGGGAAAAGGGCACGCTGCAATGGTAAAACAACCCAGAGTGATCCGGGATGTGCTGGGAGGCCTAGGCAGCAGAGGGCTGGACAAGGGCAGGGCCATGGGGAGGGAAGAGGGATTGTCTCTTAACCACTCACCTCCATATCCCATCCCATGTCTTCCTTCCATCTAACCGTTACTCCCTTGCTACTGGGCTGGCGCACAGCACTTTCTGTGGGGTGCCCTTACCTTGGGGCACCAGGTTTGGCTTTGGGATGGCCAGTAGTGGCTCTGACCCAGGAGACCATCCCCAAAGGGGTTGTCTTGAATGGAGAAAACTGGCAGGCTGCAAGGGGAGAGCAGGGTTGGGGGAAGTGGTCTGCCAAGGAGAGGAGCTTGGTTGCTGCACCCACAGGGGAAGAGGGGATAGGATTAGACAGCAATTCCCATGGATCCCTGGAAGGGATGGGCTATAATTCCCATGAGGCACCGCTACACATCTAAGATAAAGACACTGGAAGCATAATTCCCACGAGCCCTGTTCTCAGCCCTGGATCCCATCTGTTGTTATTGTATGCTGTGGAGTCGATCCCCACTCATAGAGACCTTGTATGACAGGGAAGAACTGCCCCACAGGGTTTCCTAGGCTGTACTCTTTACCGGAGAGGAACCCTGGTGGCAGTGGTTAAGCACTTGGCTGCTAAACAGAAGGAGGGTGGTTCAAACCCACCAGCTGTTCTGCGGGAGAAAGACATGACAGTCTGCTTCAGTAAAGATTACAGTCTTGGAAACCCTACAGGGCAGTTCTACTCTGTCCTATAAGGTCGCTATGAGTTGGAATCAACTAGATGGCAATGGGTTTGGTTTTTAGAATCTTTACGGGAGCTGAGCGCTTAACCATTGCACCACCGGGGCTCCTTCCAGATCCAGTCTAGGAAGGACCTTTTAAAAATAGAGATGTGTGGTCTCCACCCCAGACCAAAAGAATGAGAATATCTCGAAGTGAGGGCTAGACATCCATATCTTTCTTGCAGCGTCCCCGGCAATCCTGAAGTACAGCCCTTGCTGAGAACCACTGCTAGACCATATCCCTTACATCTCCCATAAGTCCTTGGGGCACCATCCAAGGAGAAAAATACTGATGGATTACAGTCCTCATAAGGAGCCCTGGTGGCCACTGGTTAAGCGCCAAAAGGTCTGTGGTTCAAAGCCACCAGCTGCTCCCCGGGAAAAAGATAGGGCAGTCTGCTTCCGTAAAGATTACAGCCTTGGAAACCCTATGCGGGTAGTTCTACTCTGTCCTATACGGTCGCTATGAGTGGGAATCAACTGGGGCAACCGGTTTTGTGTCCTCTGGCTTAAGCGAGAAAGTTCAAAGACACCATCACTCACAGGTCTCTGGGGAAATTTCAAAAGAAACAACTTAATTTCCTAGACGGCCTTGGACATCCTTGAAGAAGCTCTCGGCGGCCACTTGGAGAGCTGAACCTAAGACGCTTACGGGATCCCGGAAGGCGAGGCACAGGCCCTGAGGCATCTTGGGAATGGTAGTTCTACCGCGGTTGAGCCCCAGAGACTCGGGACTCAAGCGAACCTGCCTATAGCCTGTGTGGCCCTCACCCTTTGGTCCTCCCCAGGTCTCCTGTGGTTCCTGGAAAAGGATATGCCTCACCTGCGGGCCATCCCGCTGCCACCACGGCGCTTCCGCCTGCTCAGTCCCTCCATCCGGCAGACCCCGCGCGCATCTCTGTCGCTTAGCAATAGGCCCCGCCCCTCTCTGGGCGTAAGCGCGCGGAAAAGAGCGGCCTCCAAGGCTACCAATGATCAAGAAGAAAACAAAGATCGCAGAGAGGTGACCAAAAAGAGATGTCTCATGATTGGCTCTAAGGCGCGTCTGCTTGAGAGACCATGTTTGATTGGCCAATATGTAGCTGGCAGTAGTAATTGGCAAGCCTGTGCACCAATGAAAAGGATCCGAGGCTGGACTAGCGGCAATCTTGCTCTGTAACCGCTCTTCCTCTTGCGGCAGAAGTCTCTTCCAGATTCCAGTCTGGCCACCGTTCTTCCCGCTGCAGGGGCAATCAGGGAGCCTGTCCCCTCTCTAACTGCCGTTCCTCTATCAGTTGGGCCGGCCAGCCAGTCCTGCTGGTCATGTAACCATCTCCCTCTTGCTGCAGAAGCAGCTGGTTGCCCCGGGTGCCAGGCCTGGGCTCCTGGCCAAAGTGGGTGGGTGGCAGGATCAAAAGGAGCTATTTCGGGACCCGGGGCGCGGCCCCTGAGGGACCAACCTAGACTGTTCGTTCCCGCGCCCCTGGCCGCCGCTCACTTGGCAGACCCCGCTGCCCTGCGTACCGGTGGCTGAGTCAGAGGCACAGAATTAGGCCCGGCCTGCAGCGGGGCTGTGCCCAGAGCCCGGCTGAGGGTGGGGCTAGGGTCTGTTCTGTGTCCTCCTGACAGCCTGGCCCGGGTACCACATTCCCTGTACCCTGGAATCCGCCTCCAACCTGCCATCTACGTCATCCCCAAAGTTGTCTGTGGGACTTGTGGGTCGGGGTGGATTAAAGGGCCTGGTGGCTGTACGGTGGTGTTTTTGGACCCTGGGTCCCAATCGTCGCACGTGCAGCCCCCTCTGGCAAGGCTCCGCCTCCCCGGCCTTAGTTTCCCCCTCCGGAAAATGGGGATTTTAATGACACCTCCCTGGCGGCCTTTACTAGGCATCCAGCAGGCGCTTAATAAATTGCCAAGTAATTGTTGGGGTTTCTAAATAAGGCTCTATTAGTGGCCAGATCTGGCCGCGGTCCCGGCGTTCCTGGGCGGCCGTGAAGGGCGGGCACAGGGGCGAGCTATAAAGCGACGACCGCGCACTCAGAGGCACTGCGGCGCCCAGGGAGCGGCGGCGGAACAGGATGGAGATCCCAGTGCCTGTACAGCCATCTTGGCTGCGTCGCGCCTCAGCCCCGCTGCCCGGGCTTTCAACGCCCGGCCGCCTCTTTGACCAGCGATTCGGCGAGGGGTTGCTGGAGGCTGAGCTGGCTGCGCTCTGCCCCGCTACTCTCGCCCCTTACTACCTGCGCGCACCCAGCGTGGCGCTGCCCACCGCCCAGGTGCCAGCCCTGGGGGAGGGACACTAACCGGGTCATCCCGAAGGCGAGGGGTCCGGGTCGACCGGGTCGACCCCGGGGGGGGAGGGGTGAGAGTGTCTGGTGACTGAGTGGGGTGAAGAGTCCTGGCCACTCAGGGGCTTCCAGAGGCACCTGAGGGTGGAATCCAGCTCTCTGAAAGGAGTGGGCGGGCCGGGTTACTGAACGGGGTGAGGTCCCTGTGGTTCTGACTGGGGTCCCATTAGCTGAGGGAGGAGGTTGAAAGAACTCACCACTGTTAGGGTGCTGGTGGTAACTCTGAAAAACACTAGTGACTCAGGGAATCTGGGAAGACGGAGGAGCCCAGTCATTCTGAGGGATGTGGGGGGCCCCCCGAGACTCTCGGGGTGGAATGTTCTGTTACTCTGGGGGAAGAAGAGATCGGAGATTGTGTAGTGACCCGATTCCCCGGAGGGAGAGAAGGGGTCGTGTGACTTGTGGGAGGAGACCCTGGCCACTCTGAGGGGTGGGGGAGGAGTACTAACAGCTGCTGAGGGTGCTCGCGAGAAGTCCATGACGCGAGTGGGAGGGCAGAAAGAGGACTCGGGGTACTGGGCAAAAGGCGTCTTGGCGATTTCTGGGCCAGGGCCCCGGTGACCCCGGGGGAAGGATGGAACGTTAGTGCGGGGGAGAGAGAAGCGGGGCGGTGACTGTGGGATTAGTAGGAACACTGGGCGAGCCAGGCCTAGGGTACCCGGTGAGGGCGGAGGTCCCTGACCTTTCAGAGCTGGGGAGGCTCGTCACCTTGGGTGCGAAGAGAATCCCAGTGATTACACTATTCTGGATGAAGAGGTAGGGAAGGGGACCCTCCAGTTCTGGAGGCCGCTGCCAGCGGAGCCGGCGGGGCCTCGACCCGCCCCATGACAGTCCTCCCCACCCCTCCCACGCGGGCCGCGCGCAGGTGCCGGCGGAACCCGGCCACTTCTCGGTGCTGCTGGACGTGAAGCACTTCTCGCCGGAGGAAATCACCGTCAAGGTGGTGGGAGAGCACGTGGAGGTGCACGCGCGCCACGAGGAGCGCCAGGTGAGCTCGGTGACGGGGGCGGGGCGGGGGCGGGGCTCCTGGAGGGCGGGGGCGGGACCCGCGCGCTCTGACCCGGCGGCCCACGCCTCTCGCCCTATCCAGGATGAGCATGGCTACATCGCGCGCGAGTTTCACCGCCGCTACCGCTTGCCCCCCGGCGTGGACCCGGCCGCCGTGACGTCCGCGCTGTCCCCCGAGGGTGTTTTGTCCATCCAGGCCGCACCCGCGCCGGCCCAGTCCACGCCGCCGCCACCAGCTGCCGCCAAGTAGGGCTCCGGGAGCGCGGCCGGAACGCCGGGAGCCGTCCCAGGCCCCCTCTTTTAAAGCCGACCTGACTCCACCAGCCAGATGCCCTGAGCACGCCTAGACCACGCATCTCCCATCCGGGATCCGTCCCCGACCGCTCCACCCTAGACCCAGCCGCGATACACGGTCTTAGACCCTTCCCGCCCCACACTCTCCAGACCCCCATCCTCACTGACCCTACTTTCTTGGCAGATATCCCCTCCTCAAGACTCCCTCCAGACTCTAGGAAGATATTCCTAAACTCCTACTTGTAACCCCACATTACATGTTAGAGAGCCCTGCCCTCAGACTAGTCAGGCATAACGCTACCCACACCCCAACCATCCCAGACTCTGCAGACCTCCCACCCCAGACCACGTCGGTCTGGTTCCCAAAACTCTGGCTCCTCCTCATTCCAAATGGACACTCCACTCTCTACAGACACATCTTCTGACTTAAACCCCAGCCTGCCACCCCTAGACTCTTAAGCCCCTTTTCTCATCCTCGCCCCTGGAGAGATTCCACTTTATCCCCGGCCAACCAAAACCGCTCCCCTCAAATTGTACAGACATCTCCCAGTCTCCCCAGACTGCACGGATATCCCCTTACCCCCTTCTTCCTGACCCTCAGCCTCCAGCCCGATATCCTAGGCAATCTGCCTTCCACACTCCTCCTCTTTATCAGCCAAGCAGACACTCCCTTCATTCCCCACCACCTTTCTCCCTCCCTGAGCTCCCTGCTGTCTTTGTCCCACCACTCCCACCTAAGCCCACTCCAATAAATGTGCTGGAGCTTTGCCAGCTGCCTTAGGTCTCGGCCACAAGAGAGGCTGGGGCAAGCAGAGGCCAGGGCACAGCGGGACTTTATTGGGGTGGGGAGACAGGAGCACGTCACTGTCGCTCGTACATCTCCCGTAGGATCTTCATGCTCTCTGAGTAACGGAGCTGGTTCCGATGAGATGCCTCCTTCCACCTGGGGTGGGGTGGGAGCAAGGGGAGGGTTCAGCAGTTGAGGCAGAGACCACAAGGGACAGGCAGGTTGAGAGGGTGCTCACCTCTGACGAATGCGTTTCCAGCGCTGCATGTTGTGGTAGATGAGTGTGGAGCGAGAGGGCTCGGGCTCCGAGGGCTGTGGGGACAGAGAGGCCAGGCTGGGTGGCCATGCTCCCAGCCCAGTAAGGTGTGCCTCGCTCAGCCCCAGGACAGCCCTGCACACCCACCTCATCATCCGGGGTACCCTGGGTCTCAGGCTGCAGCGGGGATGGAATGCGGGATCTGCAGGGGTCTCCAGGTGGCCCAGGGGCCGTGGGTGGAGGCAGTTTGTACACATCACGACTCTTGCTGTTGGTAACCTCTGACCCCTGGGGACACAAGGGCCCCACACCCAGCCCGAGAGAGTCAGAGCAGAGCGCTGGGAGTGTACTCTCTATCCCTCCTGTGCTTCCCAGGGATAAGACATGAGGATCCAAGGAATCATGTCCAAAGGGCAGGGACCTTACCCAGCCCGGGGATCAGGTCTGCCTGCCCCAGGGACATCTGTCCATTTTTGCCAGCCCAGGGGGTCCTCTCGGCCTGCCTCAAGGAATCTTGTCCAGGTGTCACATCCACATCACCTGGGAACCTCCTTCCACCACTCTGCAAGCCAGGTGGCCATGTCTGCCTGCCCTGGGGAATTCCTTTCCACCTTCGCCAGCTCAGGGGTCCTATCTGTCTGTCTTGGCGACCCCTGGCCACCCCTTCCAGGGAGCACGTCTTTCCGCCTAGGGAAACCCTGTCCACTCCTTAGGCCAGATGACCACATCTGTCTGCCAGGAGGACTCCCATCTAGTCGAGCTCTTAGAAAACCCACTGCTGTTCAGTGGATTTTAACTCATGGTGACCCTACAGGACAGAGTAAAACTTCCCCATAGGGTTTCCAAGGCTGTAAATCTTTATGGAAGCAAACTAACACGTATTTCTCTCGCACAGCAGCTGGTGGGTTCGAACTCTCAACCTTGCAGTTAGCAGCTGAGTGCTTTAACCACTGTGCAACCAGGGTTCTTGGAGACTCCTAATTTGGAAGCTGTATGTCTATCTCCCCAGGGGAACAGGGTTCTCTTCCCCCCAGGCCAGGTGGCCAAGTCTGTCTGTCCTAGGGGCCTCCATCCATACCCCCAGCCTAGGGGTTCACATCTGTGTACCTCATCTGATTCAGGAGTCATATCTGAGGGACAATAGGGACCTGTGCCCGTTCACTCCACTAGCCTGGGGTTGAGAAGGTAATCCCTTAAGCTTGTCCACCCACTGCCCACCCCCCATCCCACCTCCTCGTCCTCAGGCAGTGGGGGTAGTGGTGAGGTGGGTGAGTGTTCACGCTCTCGCGCTGAGGGGCTGTTGCGCATCCAGGCACGGCAGATTGGGTACAGTGGTGTGTTCTCGCTGAACTGGGCCAAGTCCACGCTCCGGTCAAACAGCTTGATCACATACGCATCTGGGGACGGTGGGAGATGTGTCAACACCCTCACCCAGCCCCCTGGCCCCCTGCCTGCCCTCTCAGGCACCGCCCACTCACTGGATCGCTGAGGCCCTCCCTCGGCCAGCCCATCATCCATCTCCCTCCTCTTCTTCCGCCGCTGGTGGGGGAAGCGGGCGGATGGCCTGTGGAGGGGGGGAGTGTCAGGATCTGGGCAGGGGCTGGGAACCCCTTGTCAATTGGCTGGGGCCCCCACCACCTTACCGTTTGCCGGTGGCTGCAATGGAGCAGTCCCTGTGGGGAGAGAGAGGGTGTCAGCAGGCTGACCCCACCTTGAACATTTAAACACTGCTCAAACCTCTCAGTGGGCATCCCGGGAATACCAAGATCAAGCCTGAGATGTTCACATGAACCCCACCAACCCTGTGGACTATGTGTCCCACTAACGTCCCTGGGGATTTTGGTGCCAACCATGAGGGGATCTAAGCTTCCTTCTGCCACAGGGTCTTTGTACGCAAGGAGGGGTCACAGCTGTGATGGGGGAGGCACAGGGCAGAGGGTCAGGGCTGTGATGGGGAAGCACAAGGCAGTGGGTCACGGTTATGACGGGGGGAGCACAGGGCCGAGGGTCGGGGCTGTGACGGGGGG
>NW_004444143.1:1302789-1303112 GCF_000243295.1 Trichechus manatus latirostris
GGGCTGTGATGGGGAGGGGGGAGGCAAAGGGCACACAGAGGGTCGGGCTTGTGACGGGAGGCACAGGGCAGAGGGTCAGGGCTGTGACGGGGGAGGCACAGGGCAGAGGGTCGGGGCTGTGACGGGGGAGGCATTGGGCAGAGGGTCGGGGCTGTGACGGGATGGGGGGGAGGCAAAGGGCACACAGAGGGTCGGGGCTGTGACGGGGGGAGGCACAGGGCAGAGGGTCGGGGCTGTGACGGGGTGGGGGGGAGGCAAAGGGCACACAGAGGGTCGGGGCTGTGACGGGAGGCACAGGGCAGAGGGTCGGGGCTGTGACAGGG
>NW_004444143.1:1303271-1308043 GCF_000243295.1 Trichechus manatus latirostris
GGGAGGCACAGGGCAGAGGGTCGGGGCTGTGACAGGGTGGGGGGAGGCAAAGGGCACACAGAGGGTCGGGGCTGTGACGGGGGAGGCACAGGGCACACAGAGGGTCGGGGCTGTGACGGGGGAGGCACAGGGCACACAGGGTGAGGGCTGTGACGGGGGAGGCACAGGGCAAAGGAGTCAGGGTAGAAGTTATCTACCACAAACCCTCAGCTCCAGATTCCATCAAAAAAGCTTACTTATTGTGCGTGTCCGAGGGCGTCTTCCCAGCTTCCTCATCTAGACGCTCCCTGGTAGCAGAAGAGAACTGTTGGCTCAGGGTTCCAAGGCCCAGAGTGGGAAGGCACCTTCCTCCCCAAGCCTCCTCTAGGGTCCCACCAAGGACCAGAGAGTTCAATTTGCCAGGTTCCCCAGGCCTCTGTGACCCCATGCTGGTCTGTGTTCCCACCTGTCCATGTGGCTCTTCTCCAGCAGACACTGCAGAACAGCATCCAGTTGGTTCCGGGCCTTGGCCATCTCCATGTCTGGGGGAAAAGGGTACCCAGCGGGAGTCAGTTCCTAGGTCCCAGGCAGGTAGGCCAGGGAAGCGTATATCTATCCTCCACCATGGCCAATCCTACGGGGAGGCATGCTGAGAGGGAGCTGCAGACGGAAGCTAGTCAAGTGCTTCACAAGAGCTCTGGGCTTCAGGCTGTGCCAAAGGCTCACTGTGTGCCCTGAGGTAAGACTCCTCACCTAATGCAGATGTTTCCTCATTTTGAAATGGGTCTCTGGGTGATGTGTACCTGCGAGGACTGTGGCGAGGTTTAAAGTAGCCTAATGTTGTGAGCCTGTTAGTAAGATGCAATAATGAACATAATAAATCACACGTACAGAGTGCTTAGTACGGGCCAGGTATCTGCCAAGCACATCACACTCACTGAATCCTCATAACAGCCTTTGGTGGTGGTTCTGGATGTTTCTATAATGATCTCAAATTCCATATGGTATAAGTCACTACCGGCTATGCTTTTAAAATACATATTTATAATAAGTCATAACATGAACTTAGAAACATCTACCTTTGAAAACAAATGACATATTACATTGGGCAAATCTGCTGCAAAAAACCTCTGTAAAGTGTTAAAAAGCAAAAGATGTCACCTTGAAGACTAAGGTGCGCCTGATCCAAGCCATGGTATTTCCAATCACTTCATATGCATGTGAAAGAGGGACAATGAATATAGAATACCAAAGAAAAATTAACGCCTTTGAATTATGGTGTTGGTGAAAAATATTGAATGTACCATGAACTGCCAGAAGAACGAACAAATCTGTCTTGGAAAAAGTACAGCCAGAGTGCTCCTTAGAATGGAGATGGCAAGACATGGTCCCACATACTTTGGACATGTTATCAGGAGGGACCAGTCCCTGGAGAAGGACATCATGCTTGGTAAAGTACAGGGTCAGCGAAAAAGACGAAGATCCTCAAGGAGATGGACTGACACAGTGGCTGCAACAATGGGCTCGAACATAACAATGATTGTGAGGATGGCGCAGGACTGGGCAGGCAGCGTTTTGTTCTGTTGTACACAGGGTCGCTATGAGTTGGAACCGACCTGATGGCACCTAACAGTAACCTTTGTAAGGCTCTCTAACATTAACTATAAATCGTTAATTATAACTACAAACCTGTACATCATTAGAAAGGTATTTCTAAAACTTCTGAACTTAGACACAGAAGCATGTGAAGTGTGTGCAGAATGTGGTAAACAACCTTTAAGGTGACTTTGACCCAGCATGCTGTGAAAAAAGATGACACAACAGTTAATCTTCGTAAACTATCCTTGAGACATAAGTCTAAACAACCTCTCTAATCTCTAACCTTGAAGAAGAAATATGTGACATTCGGCTAATCTCTAACCCTAGAGAAGAGACATCACACGCTAGCCTCTGATGTCATGCTGATCTTTATTGTGTGTGGCCAAGGTAAGAATGTCACTTATAAGCCCTGATTTCCTGCTCACTCACTGAGAGAAGGCCAAGGCAAAGGGCTCTTTCTCTAGTCTCTTACTCTCTCTGAAGACCGAGAACCTGCTGAGACTCTGCCTGCCGCAGCCAACTTCAGACCCCAGCTACGAGGGACCTCCACCAAGTTCGAGCCGCGGTCAAGCTTTCCTCCTGACACCTTACAGGTAAAAGCCTGAAGTCTAAAGATGCGGACTCCTGAACTAACACTAATTGTAACTGGTAATTCTGATTCTCCAACTCTGAATGAATGTTGTGAGGTCTTACTTGTGTGCCTTGCCGACTACCTTGCAATATACTGAACAAGCTTATGCAAGGCAAACCTGAGTATCTCTCTATTAATTTTCTGCTGTACATAGGGTCGCTATGAGTTGGAACCGACTCGACAGCACCTAACAACAACAGTTTTCTAAGATAAAACTCTACACAGCAAGTGGTGCAGTCGGCAATTGTTATCAATGATTGATTACTGGCTATTGGTTATTGATTACTGGTAATCAATTATTAATCATAAAATCATAAAAATTAATGAAATACACGCTCATATACATGGTAATACCCAGACTAACTAAATTTGAACAAAACTGGGTCCATTTGGTGTGGCAAAAAGCTATTGGTCAATCATATTTATAAACTGAAACCAAGCGGGCATGAGTTGGACAGTTAAAAGCCATTACGGTGTCCGCCATTATAAATGAGTCTTCTCGTGAGAGGGACCACTGGTCACAGGTCAAGCAAAGATACCACTGAGGTGCTTGCCAGTATAAAAAAGTACCCCAAGCAAGGCACATTGTTTTCCACCCTCTGGAAGACACCCGATCTGCTCGAATCAGTAGCCTAGTGGCTAGCTGGAATAAGACTAGGAGCCCAAGACACGAGGTGCATAAGCAACATTGGATTCAACCGGTAACACAATCAGCCCAAACCCCAACCCTATCCCATAAAGAAACAGGGCACAGACAATAGTATATGACTGTCCAAGACGCTCTAAACCACAACCTTTCAATCTGTCTCTGGCTATAACCGGCATGAATATTTGCAATGTAATATTGATCTGAACAAGGGGCATCCAAAATATTATTCAAATAAAAGGAACTTTAATACTGAAGAGCACCAAGAATCAGGAAAACTAAAGATTATTACTTAAATTACTAACAAAAAATGAACAGACTCAGGCAAATATTTTACCAGGGTCAGGAGAAAGGATCACGTACTCTCCAGCAACAATCCCAGGAGGCTCACAGGGGGTTTAGTAAGGGGAAATTTAAAAGATACCCCTGATGGGGGCCTTATCACCTCACCACAGGAGTGATATCCTATAACTAAAGGGCTAAAAAGAATTACCCACTCTGTTGTTAGGAGCACCCAGTAATATAAAAAATCCTAAAAAACCCATTGTCATTGAGTCAATTCTGACTCATAGTGACCCTACAGGACAGAGCAGAACTGCCCCATAGGGTTTCCAAGGAGCGGCTGGTGGATTCGAACTGCTGACCTTTTAGTTACCAGCCATAGCTCTTAACCACTGTGCCACAAATAAGTAAAAAGATAAATCTGGATATAGGGGAGGAAATTTTATATATGCATATGATATTAAAGTAAAATCAAAGTTCATAATCCAACTGGAAATCCAAAATGTATTACATTAATTTGATGATTATTCTTATATTATTACTATCATAATCATTTATATAGCAAAAGATAAAAGGCACTGACTGGCATTTTAGGCCTCTACAACATAAATTCTAAATTAACTTTGGCATCAGGGATACAATTTAAAACCTCTTAGATGAAGGAGGAAATGTTGCAACCATCTCCCTGTATTAACAAACCAATTTGGCCCATTTAAAAAAAACAATCCTTTTGGTCTTCAGATTTGTAATTTTTAAATCTCTGGATAACTTAGAACTCCAGTGGCCTTACTAGGATTCATCCTTTTAGACAAGATTGTTTTTTTATAAAGTAAATTAGAAAAGATAATCACAGTGCTAAAGAGCCCCAAATGAGAGGCTTATCTTAATTGGTATTCTGAGGCCACAAGTAAATCTAATAAATTTAAAATAACCTCCTTAAAAGACTTCCTATAGAAAGCAAATGACAAATTAAAAAATCAACAGCTAAGAATTCAATCTTGTAAGCAAGAAAAAAGAATTGTTTTAAATTATAAGGAAACATTACAGCAGGTTTTCTGTGAGCATCTGGGGCTCTCTATTGTAAATCATATGGAGCCCTGGCGGCGCAGTGGTTAAGAGCTCAGGTTGCTAATCAAAAGGTCAGCAGTTCGAATCCACCAGCTGCTCCTTGGAAACCCTATGGGGCAGTCCTACTCTGTCCTATAGGGTCACTATGAGTGGGAACTGACTTGACTGGCAACAGGTTTGGTTTTTTTTGGCATTGTAAATCATAGAGCTGAGTGAGTCCTGATGCCTCATTTTATAAATAGACTCAAATTTAAATTGGGACTACTTATTAAAAACATAAACTTGAATGGGAAACTCTCCCTTTAAAACAAATACTTCAGCTACTTAATATCTTGAGCGGGTCTTAAAAGAAGAAACAAATAAAAACCTCTGAAGGCTGAGAAAAGATGGTTTAACTAATACGTTATGATAAAAGAAAAAGCTGTGAGGAACAGGACACAAGGAAAAGATCAGTCCAAAGGACTAAGGGACCACAGCTACCGAGGCCTCCACCAGCCTGAGTCCAGTACAGCTAGATGGTGCCCGGCTACCACCACTGTCTGCTCTGACCAGGATCACAACAGAGGG
>NW_004444143.1:1311408-1350099 GCF_000243295.1 Trichechus manatus latirostris
TGTCAGTTTTCTCACTCCATTTGGTGCTTGGCTGAGTTCTTTATCTCTTCATTTGATGTTTTAGGGTTTCAGGATTGTTGTATTCTCTGTTCAGCTTAGTTTTTCGGATCTTTGCTATGGAGGGGCGGTGTGGTGCTTCTGCCTAGGGCGCCATTTTGCCGGAACTCCCTGAATTCTAAATTCTTAACTTAAAAGAAAGTATGCATTTAACTGACCACACAGTTTTTATGAAAATATTTACTCTGACAAAAGTGCATGTTTCTACCAACCAAAAAATACCTATATAATAAAACCAAACCCACTGCCGTCGAGTCGATTCTGACTCATAGCGACCCCGTAGGGTTTCCGAGGCTGTAAATCTCTACGGAAGCAGACTGCCACATCTTGCTCCCTCGGAGCTGGAGGTGGTTTCAAACTGCAGACCTTTGGTTAGCAGCTGACTGCTTTAACCACTGAGCCACCAGGGCTCCTTTATACAATAAAAGTCTTCACGAAATCAAGTTAAAGAACCTCTTTTTACACAATAATTATAAAATCAGGATGTGTTATTTGTTTTAAAGCACTAAAAAGAAATAATAAATTTAAACATAATGCTTCATAATATTGCAGGATTTCTTAAAGCACTTTTTTCTTTAGGACACACTTAATTTGCATGAAGATTTTCAAAGTTTAACCGTTAAAAAGCAGAGGAACTGACTTTGTAATTTCTTGTCAAGTTTGTTTTAATTCAATATTTTGCTCAATTTCTTGTGAGCAGGACAGGATTAAGTAGCTCATTTATTTATTACTACGATTAACCTTGATGGGCTTTTAAAGAAACAAAAACCAAAACCAAACCTGTTGCCTTCGAGTTGATTCCGACTCCCAGCGACCCTACAGGACAGAGCAGAACTGTCCCAAAGGGTTTCCAAGGAGTGGCTGGTGGATTCGAACTGCCGATCTTTTGGTTGGCAGCCGAGCTCTTAACCACTGCGTCACTAGGACCCCGTAATATACTGCTTTGGATTGTAAACCTCTTTTCTACAGGTACACTACTTGGGGCTTCCAGATTATAATAAATCTTCTAGAAAAGAAAGAAACTTTAATTGCCTTGGTTTACCTGCAGATAATGAATTTGGAAAAAATATAATATATTGGAAATCTGATAATATTAGATCAATTTTGATGAACTTATTTATAAGATAGAAAGAGATTAGTGAATCTTTTACTGTAAAATGTTACATTGGCGATATACTTTGTTAAAATAGCAATCAGATCATCGTTTTTGAAAGAAACTGGGATAAGGAGTAAAAGCCATGTGTCATGAACAAGTGTATAATGATGATAGTTAATATTATAAAATGTTACAGAATCTTTGTAACCCTCCAAGTCCCACGTGCAGTTGAGAATTTTATTGAGTCAAAAGACGAAACATTTTTTCCCTAGCCATTTCACCTCTTATGAGTTAATACTGCTTTCTCCATCTTATCTTAGTTTGAAAAGATACAATGTTTTAAACCTTGCCAGACTTTTTATAAAAACTCCTGCCTTGACTTGGCATGTTTTGACTATAGTTTATCAAATAGCTTCTGGGAAAAGTGCTAATATTTATACAAATAGCCTATATCTACAATTTTGGAATGTTATGATAAATAGAAAAGGTTTTTTATTTCAAATAGCAAAACTGTTACAAATGTATCATAAGTGAATCAAATACTTCCCAAACTGTTGCTATGATAAAACAGAGGCAGCTTTAAATCAGAATTTAGTTATATGTGCTGCTCATAAAATCAAAAATAAAAGATGTTCATTTAATTCCTCATCAACTAACTACTTGAAGCTGGTCAATGGCCATCACCAAATGATCCGTTTGAGCACCTTTAGATGGCTTTTCTTCAGCTATGAGATTTTGCTATGTATTATTATCTGGCCTCTTTGATAAAAGGCTAATGCTATCATAGTAAAAAAAAAAGATGATTAAAACATATCTTCCCATTTGGGTAATTCCTCTTCATATATTGAATGACTAAAGTACTCATCTTTACTGAACAAGTAATTAAAAAAATTAGTCAAAGGTATGGAAACCCTCTGAGGTAGTGGTTAAGAACTATGGCTGCTGTCTTAGTCATCTTGTGCTGCTGTAACAGAAATACCACAAGTGGATGGCTTTAACAAAGAGAAGTTTATTCTCTCACAGTCCAGTAGGCTGCAAGTTCAAATTCAGGGCTTCAGCTCCAGGGGAATGCTTTCTCCATCGGCTCTGGGGGAAGGTCCATGTCATCAGTCTTCCCTTGGTCTGGGAGCTTCTCTGCACAGGAATCTCAGGCCCAAAGGACGCGCCCTGCTCCCGGCACTGCTTTCTTGGTGGTATGAGGTTCCCATGTGTCTCTACTTGCTTCTTTCTTTTATATCTCAAAAGAGATTGGATTGAGACACTTTCTGATCTTGTAGATGTCATCAGTATAACCTCATCATAGTGATAAAGTTTACAACACGTAAGGAAATCACATCAGATTACACAATCATACAATACTGGGAATCATGACCCAGTCAAGCCGACCGACATTTTTGGGGGACACAATTCAATCCATGACAGCTGCTAACCAAAAGGTCAGCAGTTCAAATCCACCAGCCAGTCCTTGGAAACGCTACACGCTACAGGGCAGTTCTACCCTGTTCTATAGGGTAACTATGAATCAGAATCGACTTGACGGCAACAGGTTTGGTTTTTCTCTTTTGGCTTGGTCAAAGGTCGAGGGCATTACGTTGTCGTTATGGTGACCCTATAGGCATTCTGCAACCTATACCTCAATCTTCTGGTCAAATGAAAGAGTAAATTTTTAAACTGAAAATACCAAAGATTGTGGAAGGGACAGGACTTCCATGGCTTAAGATGTTACTTCTTGTCCTTTTGGCCATCCAGTTTGGCAAACATAAATTAACTCCTTAAGAAATTACCACCGAAAGGCCTATACCATTGATTAATCTGTCCTCCTGTAGTTCCCCTGTCGGAAATCATATGATTCAGTATTATAAATCTCTAATGACATAAGCAAGGCGATGTCTTTCACAAGTTCAAGCCACTTCTGCAGGGTGATTTAAAATTGGGACTAACTAAAACTAGATAATAGTGTTCAGAAATGTTATTTTTGCTGTTCTTCTTGTATCACTTACTTAATTTTACTTCACCAGTAAATACTTTTGTTTCTTCGATTTATCATTTGGCTAAGCAAACAAATCAAAGTGATTGTTGGGTATATGCTAAGACTCCACTTAGTACCAGAACTTGAATTTCTTTGTTAGGTGTTACCTTGATTTTGAAAGGAATGGCCATTATGAAACAATAGAGTCATTCAAAGGGGCCCCATGCTTCCCCTTTTTGGAATGAGAGTTCTGTTAAGCTCAGGAGTCCTAACAGCTGGGATTATGACATAGCTGCAGGAACACTGGTGTTTTACTCACAATCAGACTAACGGATATGAAGTGGGGACTGGTCAATGTCAGCTGCTAACTGAAAGGTCAGCGGTTTGAACCCACCAGCTGTTACATGGGGGAATGATATGGCAGTCTGCTTCCCTAAAGATTACAGCCTTGAAAACCTTATGGGGCAGTTCTATTCTGTCCTATAGGGTCACTATCAGTCGGAACTGACTGGAAGGCAATGGGTGGTCAATGTCTAATTAATATGTGGAAAAATGGTTACTATTTTCATAATGTAAGCACTGTGCCAAAGCTTATTTTCTCTCAGAAATACTTATCTACCTTTAGTGCTCAATGATCTAATAATCCATCTCCTCCCACAGAAGTAATTGCTGGCTAGTAAGACTAAATTGATAAAGTATCTGCAAATGTAGGTGATTACACAGATCCACTCGGAATATATTCTGAATTGTGGTATCAAGCTAATTTTCCTTCTACAGACTCTAGCATTAAGCTCTTCTTTTCTTTAAAAGGACACCGTCTTGTCTATAACTTTGGCCCTTAGTACTGAAGGGTATAACCAAACAAACCCTATGCAGACAATCAACTGTGGGACCCACTTCCTTTTTATCTGGTATTAGTATGTCGTGCACTTAAATAATTGTCATTAGGCTCTGTTATGGATTGAGTTGTGTTCCCCCAAAATGTGTGTCAACTTGGCTGGGCCATGATTCCCATTATTGTGTGGCTGTCCTCCATTTTGTGATCTGATGTAATTCTTCTATGTGTTGTAAATCCTAACCTCTATGATGTTAATGAGGCAGGATTAGAGACAGTTATGTTAACAAGGCAGGACACAATCTACAGGATTTGGTTACATCTTGAGTCAATCTCTTTTGAGATATAAGACAATCAAGCAGAAAGGAGAGGGACCGCCTACCACCAAGAAAGAAGAGCCGGGAGCGGATCACATCCTTTGGACCCGGGGTCCCCGTGTTGAAAAAATCCCAGACCAGGGGAAGACTGATGACAAGGACCTTCTCCTAGAGCTGATAGAGAGATAAAGGCTTCCCCTGGAGCTGGCACCCTGAATTTGGACTTCTAGCCTCCTAAACTGTGAGAGAATAAATTTCTGTTTGTTAAAGGCATCCACTTGTGTTATTTCTGTTATAGCAGCACTAGATGACTAAGACAGGCTCCAAATGTTTTTTGAAGAGTTCGTTTAGAATTACAGGACTCAGTACAATAGTTAGGATAATGATATAATGACCATCTGAGGACTGCTAAATTCACATGAAATAATTTCACAAAACAGGTTATCTTTAGATTATACACGAGTCTCTCAAAGCGGTATCTGTGCCTTAGTTGGTAATCGGTACTGTGTGTATAACAATGACATGAAAATTGAAGTTGCTCAAAGAGTGGCCACAGCTGAGGCTCACGCAGGGAAGGGAAGCCACCGAGGCGAGTCACACTGAGTCTAAGGTGCCTTGGGACCTTTTCTCTCGGCTTTCAATTCCTAATTCTATAATCAATGAACTGTTACAGATATTACCCCCCACCACCAAAGAAGCAGCACAGAAATTTACAGGTTTATTTGGATACTAGAGACAACAGACAATACAAACCACACTTGAGACTAATTTTACGAAACAACTAGCAGCAGTACGACATTCACTTGGAGGCCTACACAGGAACACTTTCTAACACCTTTAAAAGAAGCAGGGCAAACATCTCCGACTCATAGGTGCAACTATGCGTTCTGAATCAAAACTCAGATTAGAATGTTTGTATTCATAAGGTTTTGCCACATGAGCCTTATGGATTAAAAATCCTACGGACTGTAAATTTAACCCGATTGGCTTTGGTTCTAAAAATGTTCTTGGGCGGAACACAGACATTCCCATGGAAACACTTCTGGGGGTTTTGCATGATGTGCTACAACGTACAGGGCCACGAACTGAGAAAAAGGAGCACTCAGCTCCCCACGCCTCAGCCAAGCCTGGCGCGGGTTCAACAGACGCCTGACAAACAAAAAGCTATAATATCTGACCAGAGAGTTCTCAATCAGAGATGGTGTATTTCTGAGTAGGACATCCAGATGGACGGTCAACCCTCTGCGTTCACTGAGGAAATCTCAACATTGCCAACAGTGGGCTTGCCGGAACTTCTCAAGGGTGGGCCAGTCAAAGTCCAAGCAGCTGGGCGACGGGGAGCACCCTGGCCCACGGCACTTGCCAGCACGTGGTTTACGGACGGTCGAGCCGCCGTGACCCCCTGTGGAGCACGCTGTAAGGCTAACATCTTGAGAACTTTAGATGGCATGACCTTCACCCCACCGCCGTGGAGTCGGTTCCGACTCACAGCGACCCTATAGGACAGAGCAGAACTGCCCCCTAGGATTTCCTAGGAGAGGCTGGTGGATTCGAACTGCCGACCTTTTGGTTAGCAGCCACGCTCTTAGCCACTGAGAGTGGATCAGTCAGGTCAGTCCGTGGCCTTGGTGGGAGGGTCAGGCCTTGAAATTGACGAGGAGCTTGTAGATACAAGCAGCCAGCCCCAAAGAGGTTTGGCAGACCCAAGAGCAATAAGAGAAGCAGAAGGAAAAAAGCAGAAAGAACAAGCAGAGAGGTGGGGCAAGGAACCTCCTAAAAGAGCTGCGACGCTAGTCAAAGGCTGTAACCCTGAAGACAGTGAGAGGCCCGGAAGGGGGCCCAGCAGCAGAGCCAAGAGGAACGTGTCTCTCAGAGGGGCCTGTCCTGAGAGAGAGCCGCACGGCCAAGAGGAGCTGAGAGAGCCGTCCTGCACTGAAGAAGGGAGACTGTGGCTGCATGCTTTCCTGATTCTGTAGCCTGTTGATCCTGATCCCAAGTTGTACCTTCTTCCTTGATAAATCACTCAACTGTAAATATGGTTTGTGAGTTTTGTGTGGCCATTGCAACAGCTCGCCAAATCCAGAAGAAAAGTAGTGAGTGCCATGAGAGGGATGGCCAGCGTCAGGATTGGTAAAAGGTTGGAGAGAGGAGGTATGTCTGACCTCTACCTCACAGGGCTCAGCCTTGGGCTGATCTTGATTAGCATTACCCCTCCCTCCAAGGAGACAAGTTTTACTATTACTCCTACTAGCACCATTTTACAAGGCCTTTTCAAGTTAGTCAAATAAGACTACACTGGTCCTTTGCCTACCTCTAAAAATAAGAAATATTCACGCAATGGAGTAGACACATGGTGTGGTTTAGGATTACCATATCCTTGTAAAACTTGTAACCAGCTCTCTACCATAAAAGCATTAGAGATACGAATACCCTGCTTTCCAAATTCGCTGCTGTCGAGTCAATTCCAACTCATACTGACCCTACAGGACAGAGGAGAACTGCCCATAGGGTTTCCAAGGAGCGGATGGTGGATTCGAACTGCGATCTTTTGGTTAGCAGCCATGGCTCTTAACTACTTCACCACCAGGGCGCCATATCTTGCTTTAGCATACCTCATATTACAGAATCAGATCCAGGCACACATTTCTCTGGACACCAAGTGCAAAAATGGGGTGAAGATAAAGGAACATCATCGAACATTTATTTACCTTATAACCCTACAGCATCTTGCAGTTTTAAAAGACATAATGGTTTATTTAAACAGAAAATTATGACTCCTTACCAATGATCAGGAACTTCAAAGATGGTCTAAACAGTTATAGACAGCAACTAAATCTCTTAACCACAAGGAAAGTATTAACACCCCCAGTCCCACAGATGTGATGCTTATTCCCTTTACTAAGTTAATTAATGCCATAAATAATAAACAACATACGAATGTTCCTGGTAAAGTCCTTATGAAATCTAATAACAATTCATTTAGCGAAGAAGAAATTATTGCTGCAGCCACTAGAAAGACATAGTAGGTGACTACATGGAAATCTAAGATCCTGCAGATTAAAGACACTTCTCTAATTCTTACTTAATCATTTTTAAATGTGTTGCCTGAAGCTACGCTGTCTTCTTAGAACTCTATTGCTTACCTTTACGGCTCTCAGGATTTTCGTCCTAGCAGGCTAACTTACTGCAGTGGATCCCAAACCAATGGCGTGGATATTCTGGCTTCCTTCAAGTATTACAATTCTGCTGTGTGCACTGTCTGGCGCGGAACACCAACACCGTCCACCTCAACTGAGCCCTCCACTATTGCCTGTTGTTACTTACCTAGGCATATGGGAACTCATGTTTAATTCTAGTCCGTTCTGTTATAATTAACCTTACCATTGTATTTTCCCACTGCCATCGAGTGATTCCGACTCACAGCGACCCTGTAGGACAGCACAGAATCGCCCCATAGGGTAGCGGTAAAGAGCCTGCTGCTAACCAAAAGGTTGGCAGTTAGAATCTGCCAGGCGCTCCTTGGAAACCCTATGGGGCAGTTCTACTCTGTCCTACAGTGTCGCTATGAATTGGAATCGACTCGACAGTAACGGGTTTTTTAAAAATTGTATTTTATTCCTTAGCTTTTAATCAGTTCTACCTTTTTGGCAAATAGAAGAGCACCTATTTGCTCTGAACATTCTGGTGAACCTTATGATCTAACTTTAAATGCTACGTCAGCAAGACACTCCTTAAAACTTAGAAAGCCCTTACAATTTTAGACAGTCTCCTAGGACACCAGATAAAAACTTCACAATCACAATTTCAGATTAATGATTTGACAAACAGACTAAAACATATTCAAAAACAATAAAGGAGTTTTAATTCTCATGCGATGACGGCTTTGTTACACTTCGGCTCACCCATCAGCTACGTCTGAAACGCCTGATAACACCAGTGAACATAACGCTAGCACAAGTCACGCCAGCAACAGCTGGAGCAAAGCTGTTGAATGGGAACAGACACGTAAATACGATGGTTAGACAATCTGCAGGTTAAGACACAATGGGGCAGGCTACAACTGAAATTAACTGCAATGTGTTAACACTTTAGGCAACCTGCCTTACGTATCTACCAGTGACAACAAGTAGATGTCGGAGCCCTACTGTAACAGGCAGTCCCACTAAGTCTGAACTGATGTAACACTCACAGGGGCATGATGAATTAAAACCTTAGCTCTGAAAGACAGTGT
Organism: Trichechus manatus latirostris; assembly: GCF_000243295.1. Taxonomy (NCBI): domain Eukaryota; kingdom Metazoa; phylum Chordata; class Mammalia; order Sirenia; family Trichechidae; genus Trichechus; species Trichechus manatus. The sequence goes on from NW_004444143.1 coordinate 1,319,914, forward strand.
TGTGAAATTGGGCCATCCCATCGAGGTAAAACCCCAATTTCAAAAGGAAGAATGGCTGCTGAGAGCTGAATAAGTACCTCTGTACAAAGAAGGCACATATGTCCCACCTGTCAATTATTAGAACGGACCCATGATACCTGGATAACCCGACTACATCAATGTTCCAGATGTCCGAGTTCCTATAACTATGGCCATAATGCCGAAACAACCAGTTGTCTATAATTTGGGAAACTGGACCTTTATAGTATGCTCCAAAATTTTGATAAATCTAACTTACTGAACCAAAAAAAACAAACAAACACTGCTGCCGAGTCAATTTTGACTCACAGTGATCCAACAGGACAGAGGGGAACTGCCCCATAGGGTTTCCAAGGCTGTAGATCTGTACGGAAGCAGACTGACACAGCTTTCTCCCACGGAGCAGCTGGTGGTTTTGAACCACCGACCTTCTGGTTGGCAGCTGAGCACTTTAACCACTGAGCCACCAGGGCTCTTACATACACAATCCATGTTCAAATTTATAGAACAGAAGGCAATAATGCAGAATTTCCCCTTCAAGGCTGCATTAATTAATACTCTGACCATTACTACTGGTTATGTTATCACATAACAAAACCAAGTATTTCTCTGATTGATGTAAAATCAACCCTGGATAAATACAACCAGGTGAGCAACCATTTGAAGCAGGAAACAAAGCATATACAATCCATGATCCAAAAGGGAAACACAGAACAAAGGACAAATTTCCAAAAGTAACGATCGCTATAAATACAGCACTCATGGCATCCGCACATGCCTTAGAAGGAGCTACCAATGCTTATACCCCCATAAGCTTAATAAAATGATGTTTATCTGGATAAAGAATTACGAGGGAAGTTTGTTTGGATGGTTGAATAAGCTAAGCTTGTGGAGTTTTGGGAACTGGATTTTAAGCCACGTAAAAGAAGCTTTTGTTTTTACCATACTAATTGTATTGGGAACGTTTCTGTTAAAACTTGCTTTAAAAAAGATGTGTGCTAAGATTTGAAATCTAAAATGTGATTTGGATCAAGAGATGGATTGTTCTGTATGTTTCTATTGTCGCTGTTAGGTGCCACCGAGTCAGTTCCGACTCAGAGCCACCCTACGTACAACGGAACGGAACACTGCCCGGTCCTGTGCCATCCTCACAATCATTGCTGCATTTGAGCCCACTGTCGCAGCCACTACGTCAGTCCATCTCGTTGACGGTCTTCCTCTTTTTCGCTAACCCTCTTCTTTACCAAACATGATGTCTTTCTACAGGGACCGGTCCCTCCTGATAGCATGTCCAAAGTATGCAAGATGAAATCTTACCATCCTTGCCTCTAAGGAGCATTCTGGTTGTACTTCTTCCAAAACAGATTTTTTCATTCTCCTGACAGTCCATGGTATATTCAACATTCTTCCCCAACACTATAATTCAAAGGCATTAATACTTCTTCCGTCTTACTCACTGTCCAGCATTCACATGCATATGAGGCAACTGAAAATATCATGGCTTGGGTCAGGGGCACATTAGTCCTCAAAGTGACATCTTTGCTTTTTAACACATTAAAGAAGTCTTTTGCAGCAGATTTGCCCAATGCCATACACCATTTGATTTCTTGACTGCTGTTTCCATGGGCATTGATGGTGGATTCAAGTAAAATGAAATGCTCGACAACTTCAATATTGTCTCCATTTATCATGATGTTGCTTATTGGTCCAGTTGTGAGGATTTTTGTTTTCTTTATGTTGAGGTGTAATCCATACTGACGGCTGTAGTCTTCGATCATCATTAGAAAGTGCTTCAAGTTTTCTTCCCTTTCAGAAAGCAAGGCCGTGTCATCTGTATATCACAGGTTGTTAACGAGTCTTTCTCCAATCCTGATGCCATGTTCTTCTTCATATAGTCCAGCTTCTAGGATTATCTGCTCAGCATACAGATTGAATAAGTATGGTGAAAGGATACAACCCTGATGCACACATTTCCTGATTTTAAACTGCACAGTATCCCCTGGTTCTGTTCAAATGACTGCCTCTTGATCTATGTACAGGTTCCTCATGAGGGCAATTAGGTGTTCTGGAATTCCCATTCTTTGCAATGTTATCCATAATTTGTTATGATCCACATAGTCGAATGCCTTTGCATAGTTGATAAAATACAGGTAAACATCTTTCTGGTATTCTGTGCTTTTGGCCAAGATCCATCTGACATCAGCAATGATATCCCTCGTTCCACATCCTCTTCTGAATCTGGCTTGAATTTCTGGCAGTTCCCTGTTGATGTACTGCTACAACTGTTTTTGAATTATCTTCAACAAAATTTTACTTGACTGTGATGTTAATGATATTGTTCAATAATTTACGCACTCTGTTGGATCACCTTTCTCTGATGGACACAAATATGCATCTCTTCCAGTCGGTTGGCCAAGTAGCTGTCTTCCAAATTTCTTGGCATTGACGAATGAGTGCTTCCAGCTTTGCATCCATTTGTTGAAACATCTCAACTGGTACTCCATCAATTCCTGGAACCTTGCTTCTTGCCAATGCCTTCAGTGCAGCTTGCACTTCTTCCTTCAATACCTTTGGTTCTTGATCATATGCTACCTCCTGAAATGGCTGAATGTCAAACAATTTTTTTAGTATAGTGACTGTGTATTCCTTCCATTTTCTTTTGATGCTTCCTGTGTCAGTCAATATTTTGTCCATAGAATCCTTCAATATTGCAACTCGAGGCTTGAATTTTTTCTTCAGTTCTTTCAACTTGAGAAATGCCAAGCACGTTCTTCGCTTTTGGTTTTCCACCTCCTGGTCTCTGCATATTTCATTCTAATACCTGACTCTGTCTTCTCAAGCTGCCTTTTAACATCTTCTGTTCACCTCTTTACTTCATCATTTCCTCCACTCATTTTAGCTACTCTGTGTTCAAGAGCAAGTTTCGGAGTCTCTTATGTATAATGTCTATAAAACTGTTGCCTTCGAGTAGATTCTGACTCATAGCAACCCTATATGACAGAGCAGAACTGCCCCATAGGGTTTCCAAGGAGTGGCTGGTGCATTCGAACTGCCGACCTCTTTGGTCAGCAGCCGAGTTCTTAACCAATGTGCCACCAGGGCTGCATGATGTCTATAATGATCTCAAATCCCATGAGGTGTAAGTCACTACTGGTATTATGCTTTCAAAATACGTATGTATAATCGCTCATAATATGAACTTAAAAACAGAAATGTTTACCTTTGTTAGGCTCTCTAACATTAACTATAAATCATTAGAAACCTGTATGTCATTAGAAAACTATTTCTAAAACTTCTGAAGTTAGACACAGAAGCATGTAAAGTATGTGCAGAATGTGGTAAACAACCTTTAAGGTGACTTTGACCCAGCATGCTGTGAAAAAAGATGACACAACATAGTTAATCTCTGTAAACTATCCTTGAGACATAAGTCTAAACAACCTCCCTAATCTCTAACCTTGAAGAAAAAAATACATGACATTCAGCTAATCTCTAATCCTAGAGAAAAGACACCATACACTAGTCTTTGATGTCACACTGGTCTTTATTGTGTGTGGCCAAGGTGAGAATGTCCATATAAGCCCTGATTTCCTGCTCACTCACTGAGAGAAGGCCAAGGCAAAGAGCTCTTTCTCTAGTCTCTTACTCTCTCTGAAGACTGAGAACCTGCTGAGACTCTGTCTACTCCAGCTAACTTCAGTCCCCAGCTACGAGGGACCTACACCAAGTCTGAGCCGTGGTAAAGCCTTCCTCCTGACACCTTAAGGGTAAAAGCCTGAAGTCTAAAGATGTGGACTCCTGAACTAACACTAATTGTAACTGTTAATTCTGATTCTCCAACTCTGAATGAATGTTGTGAGCTCTTACTTGTGTGCCTTGCCATGACTACCTTGCAATAAACTGAAGAAGCTGATGCATGACAAGCCTGAGTGTCTCTATTAATTTTCTAAGATAAAACCCCACACAACAGAGGTAGGTATGATTTTTATCCCTGAAGTGCAATGCATCACTTTTATATGGCCTTTCTCACCATGGGTGGGACTATGTAAATGAGGTGCTCATGTCCCACCAAGGGGACTGGACAGCTTGCTAATGCAAATAAGGTGCATGGCATCCTTGTGGGGGTGGGACTATGCAAAGAAAGTGTACGGAACCCTAACAAGGCGGATTGGTCAATTTTGCCATCTCACTAAACTTAAAAGAGAGCCAATCCCAGAGCAGAAGGGGACCTCCTACCACCAAGAAAAAAGAGCTGGGAGTGGAACACATCCTTTGGACCCGGGGCCCCCTGCACTGACATCCTGCTAGACAGAGAGAGAGAGCTGTAACACCAGAGACAGCAACAGATGGTGAGAAGCAGCAGCAGAGGGAGCAGAACCAGGAGACCAGCAGGGGACGGCAGTGTGGGTTTCCCAGCCCACGAAGCAAGAAAGCTGAGCACCTTCAGGCAGGAAGCTTGCTGGCAGAGTGGGGTGTCTCTGGCCACTTGACGGAGCTAGGCTCGCAGACCCACTGAGAGAGGGAGCTGAGCCCCTTCTGGGAAGGCTTACTGGTGGAGTGGGATGCCTCTGGGTACTTGTTAGCGGAGCTAGGCTTGCTGACTCACTGAGCAAGAGAGCTGGGCGTCTTCGGGCAAGGCTTACTGACAGAGTGGGGTACCTTGGGTACTTACTGGCAGAGCTCAAAGAGCTTTGTAACACTTGCCCAAGCAGGGCAGGGGCCATGCTGGCCCCAGAGGCCTGCCTGCCGGCACAGCTGAGAAGCAGCTGTCCTGATTGAAGAACTGTAGCCTGAGTCATTTCTGATCCTGAATTGTAACCTGTTACTTCTCTAATAAACCCCGTAACTGTGAGTATGGTCTGTGAGTCCTGGGTGGCCACTGCAAGGACTTATCATACCCAGCAGAGAAGCAGAGAGAGCCGTGGGAGGGATGGCTGGTGTGAGAATTCGTAAAAAGGTTGGAGAGAGGAGGTATGTCTGACCTCTGCCTCATAGCAATCAGCCTTGGGCTGATGCTGATGATTCTCCACTCCCCTTGTGAAGTTAGGAGAGGAGGTCAGACGCCACCGCCACGCCATTCTTACAATCCCTATTCTCACAGATAAGAAAACTGAGGCACAGAGATGTTAGAGCACTTGCCCAAAGTCACTCACTCTGGTCCTGTCCCATTTCCCAGCGTGAGCTAGAAAATGGTGAGCTGAGGAGTTGAACCCTGGCCATATGACTCCAGAAATTATACGGCAGTGGCTCAAACTGAGGGCCTGGGGTTAGACTCCGGTCCCTAGATGTGCTTTGTTTGGCTGAGATAGTAGTGTTATTTTAAATCTGAATGAAATCTAAATGAGCTGTCAGCGTTTAGAAATTGGGAGATTTCACCTAAAATACCCATTTTTGGCTTTTTTGAGGAGATAAGGAGATCTGGTCCACCTTCCTGCATGCCGCAGACCTCACCTGGCTCACTTCACTCAGCTGTAGTCACTGCCTGGCCCTGCTGGCCTGTGTGATTGCCTCCCTTCTTTACAGAATTTAAGGAGGTGATGATGTTATGAATATTCTCCTCTCATCCTTGTGGGGTGTTCACTCTCTGCTTCCAAGTGGTAGGAGCTCTAGACCAGTGCTCAGAGCCTAAAGCGACAACTGGGGACATGCCCCGCTAGCCCTGGGACTCCTGAGTAGACCAGGAGAGAGGAATCCCAAATTTGCTCAGGAGAGGTGGGGTGGGGGTGAGAGGCCGGGGATAGATGGGCAAAGAGCCTCAGGCAGGAGCCAAGGGGATGGATCATGCCCACGTCTCTTTCCCCAGCACCAGCCTCTCTCCTGAACCCCAGACCTTGGGGATTCCATGGATTCCTGGACACCTCCCTGGACATCTCCCAGGCTTCTCCCACCTGCTGGGTCCCACACTAGCCCCACTGCTATCTCAACTTATCCCTCTGTCTGGGTTCCCATCTCAGGGGTGGCCCCACTGTCCCCTAGTGCCCTGCTGCGCCTCACCCTGGATGCCTCCCTCCCTCTCCCATCCCAGCCCACCAACCCCGTGACCTGTCCAACTGGCCTTCTAAGTATCTCCCCCACCCACCCCTTCCCTAGCCAACTCACCCTGGTCCTGTCCCATCCTCTCCCTGGGCTCCCAGCCTCAGTCTCCCCTTCTGATCCACTCTCCACTAGATGGCCACAGCGCAATCCTCCTAAACCAAACCTGACTCTGATCCTCCCCTGCTTAGAATCCTCCATGGCTCTGAGTGCTCCCAGCCTAGGGTTCACAAGCTCGCACAATCCTGTCTACTGCTCTCCCTATCTTCACTGATAGTCAAGTCCACTTCACTTTTCCACTCACAATTTTTTGGCATTTGAGGGACATCTTTCGTAACCAACTCCTCAGTTTAAAACCCTCTCTTGGGTACTCATTTCCCTCAGAGCAAAACCCAAAGCCTTCACTGTGACCCACAAGATCTGTTCCCCTTCCCCATCACCCTCTGCCTCCATCTCCTCACACTCACCCCCAGCTCCCTCTGCTCCAGCCATACTGAATTCCCTGCTGTTCCTTGAACAGACCAGCCCAGGCTTACCCCGCAGGGCTTTTTCAAAGCTGTTTCCTTTCTCTGATTTGCTGTTCCCCCACATATCCTCACGGCTCTTCTCCCTCACTGTGCCCCATTCCTGATCCCCTCACCTTTTCTTTCTTTTTTAAATTAAATAACACTCATCCCTTCTAAGGAGCCCTGGTGCCGCAGTGGCTAAGCGCTCGGCTGCTCACCAAAAGGTCAGCAGTTGGAATCCACCAGGCGCTCCCTGGAAACCCTGTGGGGCAGTTCTACTCTGTCCTATAGGGTTGCTATGAGGCGGAACTGACTCGACGGCAACGGGTTTGGTTTTTTGGGTTTTATCCCTTCTAACATCCAACATCACTGTACTACATTTTTTGGTCTGGATTCCGTGCCTTTCCCACCGCCCTCACCTAGTCATTCCTGGGTTCCCATCAGCTCTGCCCCAACCCAAAATGACTTTCCCTCTCTGAGGTTCAGTTTTCCCTTCTGCCCTATTTCCTACTCCCTAGAATTATTGGGATAGGATGATTGTGAGGATTAAAAGCGTCACTGTACCTTAGGCGCACAGCACCATGCTTGACTCTTGACTACTGTTGACCAAGGGAAACCGAGGCAGAGCTAAGGAAAGGGTCCTCTGAGCCACCATCATTCAATTTCAAAGCTACTGGGGCAATAGAACCCGGAGGGTATGAAGATGGCAGGAATCGCTCGACGCCGGATACCGCGAGTCAAAGGGACCGTAGGGACAAGTCGTGTATTTGGTCCGATCGCGATAATCATGTCTGTCGGAACACCTAGACCCTCATCAGTCGAGTACTCGCCTCCAGGCCCGCGACCTCAGGGTCCTCACCTGATTTCTCCACCTTCACCTTCACCGGGAACATGGTTTGGGCTCGGGGTCTGGCTCACTGGATCAGATGAGTCCTAAAGCGCGTGGGGTCACACGTCAAAGCCAGGGGCCGGCAGGGAGAGGGCAGAGGTACGCTTCGCGTGCGGCCAGTCCTCCACCCTCAGCGGCGTCCGCAGCGCCCGCCGCGCCCGCGGCCACCTCCAGGCTTCCCCTCTGTGGGCGGGCCCCTTCGGCTGTTTCTTGTTTCCATTAGTCAGCGCACCCGTGGATCTTGTATCCTGACCAATTGACAGTTGCCGTCATAGGCTCCTCGCTCTAAGTCCCGCCTTCCTAGGGGCCCGTTTCCGGAAACAAACCAAGGGCAGCCCCCGGCGCTTCCTAGGAGGTGTGGTTCTAGCTCCGGCGACTCCACAAGAGCAACGGCGCCTGCGCCGCGCGGGGCACGGTGGGAGACGTAGGCGCGGGCATCGCGAGGCTTCTTGGGACTTGTAGTGCTAGGGGCTCCGAGCAACCAATTTAGTTATTGACAGGATTTAATTAACGGAGAGAGACCTTCTTGTCCCTAAGAGGAAGGCAAGTCCGGAGTAAGGTTCCCGAGCAGGACATCCCTCTTACTGAGCCCTGGCTATGTGCCAGCTTTCTGCTCATCTCTTTGTAAGCACAACCTCATTCACTTAGCAAATACTTAGTTTACTGTGTGCCAGGCACTCTTCTAAGCACTGGGACACCGTAAGGAATAAAAGGGACAAAAATCCTTGCCCTAATGGAGCTTATCTTTTAGAGGACGAACGACAGACAATAAACAAATAAGTACAACGTTTTCAGTGAAATTAATCGAATAAATCCTGGAAGGGACATAGGGAGTATCAAGGAGGGAGTTGGAATTTTAAATAAAGGTGGTCAAAAAAAGCTTTTCTGGGAACAGTTGTTGGATATTTCTATTGCCGCAGACAATGCCTCCTTCAGAAAACGGGAAACTTCCATTAACCACCTATGTCTCGGCCCAGATAAATCCTAGGCGGCAGCACTGGGATCCAGACTCTGATGAGAATACTGAGACCGGGAGTGAGAAAGTCATGTTTTCAAATTCACACACGACCAGTACAGAATAGCAGCCCCTAGAAACGGCAGCACTGCTCCTTTCTTGGTTCTTCACCAGCAAAATAGAGTTCCTGACTAGGAAAGTTCCCATTTCAGAGGATTAGGAGTCGTGTTCAGCGAAAACATGCATATCATGTCCAAAGGACTATGCCTGGCACAAAGTAAATACTCAATAAATGTTTCTGAATATTAATAATCATATTATGCTTCCACCTCCAAAAAATGCCAGGAAGTCAATATTGAGAATCAGGGGCCTTTATTGGGGGCTGTCAGCAGAGACCATGGGAGATGGGAATAAGACTTAGTGGGCTCAAGAGTGAACCTAGAGCAGAGCAGCCCATCCTGGGAGAATGAGCAGATCCGTGGGCCTGCGCAGGAGAAGGTGTCAGGGGGTGCCCAAAGGTATGGTGAAGGACAGGTAGTCCCCGAGGGCACCCCAACGGGGTCGGTAGATTTGGAAGATGGTGATCCAAGTGGCCAGCACAATTACCCAGAAGAGGAAGCCCACAGCCGAGCGCCAGACATCTGTAGGGAGAACAGGAGTGAGGGCGGGTTGGTCTCCAGCTGCTCTCCGGCTCCCCCAGAACAGCCCTTTTTTCTCTTCAATAGAGTCCCAGGATTCTGGAACCTCCATCATCCCCACGCACCGACGCTCCGGCTTCCCCCTCCCTCCATCTGGCCTCCCTTTCTCTGTGCCCCAGACTCACAGCCCTTGATTTGGCTCTGCTCCGTGTAAGCCGGGGCGAGGAAGGCCTCTCGGAAGAACCAGAAGATGTTGACCAACCAGAGGAAAGGCAGGAAAGCAAACCCACCTGGTGAGACAAAGACCGCGCTGGGGGGTAAGGCGATCAGGGCCTTCCCCTCGCCTTCCAGCTCTGACGAAATCTGGATGCAAGCTCCTCTCCCACATTCAAGTTCAAATGGAGATCTCTGCTGTCAAGGGCTCAGGAATCCTGGCTCCTCCCTGGGATCCAGACATCTGATTCCTAAGCCACTTCTTCCTCAGGAACCAGGAGTTCAGACTCAAGCACCCTCCTCCGTGGGTCCCAGGAGTCCAATCTGCTAGACCCCTCCTCCCCCATGACCCAGAAGTCTACTCCTTCACACTGCTCTCCTCCAGGAACACAGGTCCCCAAAGCCCTCCTCCATCAGACCTGGGAGTCCGGCCCCCAGCCCCCTCCTGCCTCGGGACCCAGGAGTTGAGGGCCTCAGTCTCCTCCGTCCTCAGAATCCAGGCCCTCCCCTCCCTTAGCTCCAGGAGTCTGCGTCTCAAGCCACTACAAATCGTAGACCAACGGGTTCAGCCCCCAGGCCCTCCTCCCTCGGGCGGACTAGTCCAGTCCCCCAGCTCTCTCTTCTCCTGGGACCCTAGGCGACCGGCCCTTACCCAGGTAGTACTTCCGACACAGGTTCAACTTCTCCTCGTTGGACACCCGCTCCAAGTTCATAGTTGCTCCGTGGCCGAGCTTCGTCCCAAGGGTCTGCGGGGCAAGACCCAAGTCTCGATCCCAGAAGGACAGCTCCGAGGATCGCGAACAACCACGCCCCTGTCACGACAAATCGGAGGCAAACTTAGCGGTGGCTTTGCTGAAAGAAGGGCATCCCCGTCTCAGCTGGCTAAGACGTTCTTTAAGTTTATCGGGGTGCGCGAAACGACCCCCACAACTCACCAGCGGAGTGGAACCCTACTTTCTCCGGCTTGATGTTTCTGCTACTTTCAATCGCGGACGTCTGCGGGGGAGACGTCGCAGGTATCTCTGGAGCTTGTAGTCTCGTCTTTTTGTTTTTTTTCCTTTTTTTGGCGAGGCAGCGTTGTACGCATGCGCTCCCTGGGAACTCCCGTCGGTAATTCTGGGCGGAAGGCGAGGGCCTCGTACGCCGAGCGCACTGAGGGGTTTCTGCGCGCGTGCGAAGCGCCCCGGGGCGGCGGCGAACTACACTTCCCAACGCTCCTACGCAACGGAAGTGACGTAAGGAGCAGCCCGAGTTGGAGGGTTCGGGTAAAAATGGCTGAATATTTAGCTTCGATATTCGGGACTGAGAAGGACAAGTGAGAACGGGCGTAGGGAGTGGCCCCTCGGGAGGGCCGGGGACGGGGCATTTGGGTCCCTGATGGCTGGGCGGCTTGGGGCGGTGTTTCTGGGGTGTCCGGTCTCCCCGGCCCTCGGTTCACCTCTGTCTTTGCACCTCTTCCAGGGTTAACTGCTCTTTTTACTTTAAGATCGGGGCCTGCCGGCACGGGGACCGGTGCTCCCGGCTTCACAACAAACCGACGTTCAGCCAGGTGAGGCCCAGCGCGGAGCTCCCAGGGTTAACGCCTCTTGGCCCCGCCCCTTCTGCCGTCCATCATCAGGCGGTCCCGCCTTTTCCGGCTTTCCGAGCCTCCCGCCCCCTTAGCGCTCGGCTCTTTTCTTGTGGGGGCCTCTCTGCGGGCTCCTTCCCCCGCATCCTTCAGGCCCTAGCCGCGCCCCGTGCGTACAAACTACACCTTGGGTTGCCCACACTGCTAGGTACTCCCTTTGTGGTTTCCTTAGGGCCAACCTTCGCAGATGCGTTCACGGTACTTACTTAGGCTCCGCCTCTGGTGCAAGGTGCCACCCACATGTAGCCTTTAACCCTTTGGTGACCCAGTTATTTTTCTGCTTTGAATTTTTTGTTGCTACCATGTGTTTTCATTAGTGGAAGCATGCTGAATCATTGAGTGTGTCTGAATTTTTGGTAGGTTAGTGTGGATTTCTTTTTCTTGTCCCCTCCCACAAGTCTACCCTGTTTAGTGGTACATATTAAGTACCACGAATTACACTAATTATAGCCCGTGGCGTAGTGGTTAAGTGATACGGATGCTAACCAAAAGGTCGGTGGTTCGAATCCACCAGCTGCTGCTTGGAAACCCTATGGGGCAGTTCTACTCTACTCCGATCAACTGGACGGCAACAGGTTTAATTATACCCCAGAGTCCCCACCAGGGTCTGTGGGTACATACATGTAACATAAAAATTACAAAATTTCTGTTTTTCCTACCAAGAATTCAGACACCTCATACAATACCCTGTAAAAACAGTAATTTGCAGCACATGCCTATTTCTTTGGTTTCAAACGGTCATAAAGGCCCCTGCCTTTCGGCAGCACCCCTGTCAGTGATACAGCAGCTTCCCAGTAACGCCGAGACTGAAAAAGTTCATGGTCGCTATATGTACCGCTGAGCACGAAAGGGCAGTCTCTGTTCCCAGCTTTCATAAGACCTTTGCACGTATCTCTGCCCCGTGTACTCACCCTGCTCCTTTTAATTCTGTTCAGACCATAGTGCTGCTCAATCTGTACCGGAATCCACAGAACACGGCCCAGACTGCGGATGGATCGCACTGTGAGTGAGGGGCTAGGCTTGGGGGTAGGGCGGACACCCCCCAGCAGGCCATCCCCCTGATCCCACCCTGCACCCCTCCTCCAGGTCATGTCAGCGACGTGGAAGTGCAGGAACACTATGATAACTTCTTTGAGGTGAGGGTTGGCAGGGCCGGGCTGGGTGTCCCCTGGGCCAGGAGCTCAACAGAGTACCTCCCGGTCTCCTGCAGGAGGTGTTCACGGAACTGCAGGAGAAATACGGGGAGATTGAAGAGATGAATGTGTGCGACAACCTGGGAGACCATCTTGTAGGGAACGTCTATGTCAAGGTGCCTGCCGGCCCCCCATTAGAGCCCAGAAGGAGAGGCACTGCAATGCCCAGTGGGCGCCACTGATACCTCGTGGCTTGAGGGCCATCTCTAAATCCAGTCTGCCCCCAGAGCTGCTAACCAGTTCCCTGAAGATTTCAGAGTTTGACTGTCAACCCTGACCCACTCTCCCCTTAGTTCCGGCGGGAGGAGGATGCAGAGCGGGCGGTGACTGAACTGAATAACCGCTGGTTCAATGGGCAGGCCGTGCACGCCGAGCTATCTCCTGTCACTGACTTCCGGGAGTCTTGCTGTCGACAGTACGAGATGGGGTACGGTGGCAAGGGGATGGGGCGGGCACCTGGGGGCTGAGACTCCTGAGTGTGCGAGAGGGCGGGGGCTGCCAAACGCTCTCCTGTCTGGCCTTTGCCCAGGGAATGTACTCGAGGTGGCTTCTGCAACTTCATGCATCTGCGGCCCATCTCCCGGAACCTCCGGCGGCAACTCTATGGGCGGGGCCCTCGGCGCAGGTACCTCGGGACCGGCCTCCCAAGACTCCTCATACCCCGAGGCCAGCCTGGATACCCTGAAAGCGGCCTGATCCTCTCTCTTAGCGATAGTACGCCAAGCCCTCTGTGCCCTGAGGCTAGCCCGAGCCACATCCTGAGATCAGCACCGGAGTCCTGACCCCAGGAGCTGCCTGAATCCCGCAGACCAGCCCCAAGTTCCTACTCCTAGACGACTCCTGGGAACCTCGCCCCACCCCAGAGCTGGGAGGCAGGCCTGCAGGGTCTACCCACTACTCCCCGTGGCTCTAACCCTCTGTCTCTCCAGGTCGCCCCCAAGGTCCCATACCGGCCACCGTCCCCGAGAAAGGAATCGACGGCGTTCCCCAGACCACCGGCATGGCCGCTTTTGAAACCCTGGCCCCTTTGCCCTCCACCCTGGACAGGCACAGTTCCTGGTCCGACCCCTCCTCAAAGCTCCGCTCCCTCCCCACCCCCATCTTCCCCAGGCTCCGGAACTCCACGATGAAATCTGTTGGACACAGGGAGCTAATAAAGTACGTATTTGCTAGCCTGTGGGCTGGAGTTTCTTCTCCACCCCCGTGTCTCCTGACAAAAGGGGAAGTGAGGCTGGGTTCCGGCCGGAACCTCAGCCGCGGAACTTCGCCTAACAGGTGGGGAAGCAGCGGGCACAGGCCGGGGCCCTGGAGGCCCCTAGCTGGGACTGGTGGGGTGGGGACACGTTCCCTGAAGCCGTAGCCCTTCCATTCAAGGCTGCTCAAAGAGGGAGATGTCTGGCTGTGGCAGGTTCGGGGATTCTCAGCCTAGAGGAGACTGGGGTTAGTAGCTACAGTGGAGTGGCTGGGAGTGGAGTAGAGGGAGGCTTCAGCGGATTAGGGCTGGGTCCCCAATGCCCGCTGCCCCGAAATGGAAGCTGATAATACCTAACACTTAAGTGGCACTTATTGTATGCCAGGCATTGTTCTAAGGGCTGTACTTCTAGTCACGGTTTTAATTCTTCACAGTAACCCTATGAGACAGGTACTACTATTATCCCATTTTACAGATGGGACAGGGGAGGGCGGGAACGTGTGGCAATGGCAGAGTCCAGAACTCTGGCTCCAGAGTCCTAGCTCCTAGCCACCTTGAGGTCTTACGGGTCCCTCTGATAAAAGGTAGGGAGTTGGGATGGAGGGAGGAGGCAGATTCCTAACTTCTAAACTGGTTTGGGGGTCTCAGGCTCCCCCACACACTGCTTCCTTCCTCCAATCGGGCTTCCTGGAAAGTGCGGCAGCGGCTCTGTGGCCGGAAGTCCTGTGATCACGGCCCGCCAGGCTGCAGGCCCCGCCCATGGGTCCTCGACACCTCCTGACCGCCGCGCTGCTCCTGGCCCAGGCGAAGCCGCTGAAGGCCTCCCTGCTCTGCGGCCGCCTTGAGTACTGGAACCCAGACAACGGGTGCTGCGGCAGCTGCCTGCAGCGCTTCGGGCCGCCCTCCTGCCCGGGTGAGAAGCAGCGACGAGGTTCACGCTTATACCCAGGCGGAGCGAGCGGAGGTTAGGGGGCGGGGGAGCGGCCCAGGCCTGGCGGGTACCGCCCGTGTTGTGTACTTCGGGGTCGGGGCTCTGGGCCTTCTGCGGTTAAGAGAGGCAGCGGCTGAAGGGACAGCGTGGGTTACGATAGGACGACGGCGAAAGGGGTGGAGCCTCCGAGAGGCGGGATCGCGTGGAGGGGGTGGAGCCTCCGAGAGGCGGGATCGCGTGGAGGGGGCGGGCTTTGTGCGGAAAAAGCGGGGTGTGGGCGGAGCTTGGCCTGCATAGGTGGGACCTGCAGAAAAGATTTCTAGAAAGGCCGGGCTTGTGTGGGGAGGGTGGCTGGGTGGGCACATGCGCTGATAGGTTAGCTCGGAGCATGGGAGGGGCGGGCCGCGGGGCCGGAGCCGCGGGAAAGGGCGTCCCCAGCGCAGAGGAGGCAGCTCGGCCCCAGGCGTGAGCCCCCCGACTCCCTTTAGACTACGAGTTCACGGAAAACTGCGGGCTCGATGACTCCGGCGACCACCTGGTACCCCCCTTCAAAGAGTGCGCTCCCGGGTGGTGCAACCCCGACGGCGCGGAGCTCTGCAGGCCCTGCGGCGGCGGGGCTGCCGCCCCAGCTCCGGCGAGGAGCAGCGGGGGGACGCAGAGGCGCTGTGGAAAGGTGCTGGTCGGGCTCCCGAGGGCCGGGGCGAGGGTGCGATCGGCCTGAGGGGCGGGACCGGATAGGCGGGGCCTGGGTCTAGGGAGACAGCGTAGCCCCACTGAAGGGGTGGGATGGGGGCATAGCACCGGATCGAGAGGTGGCTGTCCGAAAGGGTCGGGGGCTGGATCGAAGCGGGGGACGTGGCCCCACTGAAGGATGTAAGGATGGGAGGTTTGGGCTGAGGCAGCAGGAGTGGGCGTGGCCTCCCGCTTTACTCCAAACTCCGTTCCCAGAGGCCGGTCCCTACCAAGAAGCCCTGCCCCCTGTCAAAACCGGGCGTCCTTAGCTCCCAGGAACCCAGCCCACCGGCGATTTCCAGTGTGTCGTGGACTTCTCAGCGCGGACACACCCCCGCAGGCGATGTCTTTCCGCGGGCCTTGCAGAGCTTTGCCCCGTCCGTGGTGTTGGTCTCACTCGTGACCTTGTCATTGATCCTCCTGCTCGCAGTGGGAAGGTACTGCTGCTGCCGCCAGGCCACCCCCCTCCCCTATTCAGGCTTGGTTTGCAGCGGCCTGGACACCCTCTTCCCCGTGCACACGCCCTCCCCAGGGTCCCTGAAGGCATCAGAGGTGGGGGACGCACAGAAGGCGGTCTCTGCGCTTCCGCTCCAGGGCGCGGGTGAGTCAGGCTGCGGGGCTGCGCGGCGCAGGTGGACTGAAGCCGTCTCTCGCTCCTCCTTACCCCTCCCTCTGTGCCCCAGAGCCGCCGACCCTGGCAACGCAACCGCTGTCTCGCCTCCTGGACGAGCTGGAGGTGCTCGAGGAGCTGATCGTGCTGCTGGACCCCGAGCCTGGGCCGGGGGCGGGGGGCATGGCCTGCGGCACGACTCGGCACCTGGCTGCAAGATACGGGCTGCCCGCTGCCTGGTCCACCTTTGCCTACTCGCTGCGGCCCAGTCGCTCGCCGCTGCGGGCCCTGCTCGAGGTGGTTGTAGCAAGGGAGCCCACCGCCTGTCTGGGCCAGCTTGCCGCGCACCTGGCCCAGCTAGGGCGGGCAGACGCACTGCAGGTGTTGTCCAAGCTCAGCTGATCTGGGGCGGACCTACCGAGTGCTCAATAAAGTTTCCCTTGAAATACATGCCTACTGACTCTGCGCCTCCTCATTAAGGGCCCTCCTCCCATGAGACGGCCTCAATGTCATCAGACACGTGCGGGAGAGCTGGCCCCGCCGGCTCTGGGCAACAGGGTCCCTGGAAGAGCCCTGCTGCCCTGGGGCCAGCTCATGGCCAGGCACTCAGCTGTGCCCTAGCCTGGGAAGAGCACCCACGGACCCTGCTGTAGAACCGTGCTGCTCTGGAGCCTGAAGGACCTCATGATTTACTCGCACCTCTGGATGATGGCCTCTGCCCTAGCTGCTGAGGCTCACAGGCCGCCTCGGCTCAGGGTGGATGTGGGTGGAGGCGGGTGCCCCCGGCGCCATACAAACAGGAAGGCCGCGTCTCCAAACATTGACAGACTTTATTATGGGGGGGTTCCCACCTGGGACCTCCCCTCTTAAATAAAAAAGTGCATAGAAAAAGAAGGGATTTAGAAACCTGTGTACAATATCTACATCCTGGGCCCCCAGGGCGGGAAGGGGGCAATTGCTAGGTGGGCTGGAGGGGTGAAGGCAGGGCCCCCGTCACCTGCAGGCCCACGTCCACCCTGAACATGTGGGTGGGGGTGAGATGCTCTGGGGGGGGGGCTGAGGAGCCCCCCCGCCTCAGTTAAGGAAGCGCCGGCAGCGCTTGGCGCCGCAGTTGCAGGGCAGTTTGTTGCTGGCGTCCTCGATGGGGAACTTGTAGTCGTAGGTGAGCTCCTCGCCGCGCAGGATGCGGCGCAGAGCGAAGATGACGATGTGCTTCTGGCCCTCCACGTGGATGACGCGGGAGAAGCAGTTGGGCTCACAGGAGTGGTTGATGAAGCGGGCGGCGTTGCCGTGCATCGTGGCGTCCACCACGTCGAAGTCGTCCATGCGGAACATGTAGCACCCGATGCCCTACAGGGACGGGCAGGGGAAGTGAAGGGCTCCGTCCCCGTGGGCCTGCCGCACGGCACCCACCTCGTTCCCATGGCCCGGTGGAGCCCACCTTCCCATCGTAGAACTTCTCTCGCTTGTCGGTCAGCACAGAGCGAATGACGATGCCTGAGTACTCGATGACCATCTCACCAGCATCGATGTTGCGCTTACAGAACAGGCCCCGCCCGTGGATGGCCGATCTGCAAGGCAGGGCGGCGAGGGGGAACTCAGGGGGCGGGGGAGGGAACCGAGGCGGCCCCAGGCCAGGGTGCCTGTCCATCCACCCAAGGGGCATCTCCCCCCCAACCCCACTGACCGGTAGACCCCCACGGCCTCCTTTGACGTCTTCTTAAGGTGGCGGAAGCGCATGGCCATGGGCAGCTCCAGGCTGGTGGCACGTCTGGGGGAGGGGAGCAGCAGTGTCACACGGGCTGACACCCGGGAGGACCTCTCGCTCCTGGCCGCGGTCTTCAGGCCCCTCCCAGTTCACTCCCAGCATCCCAGCCTGCCCTCCACACCTGGTGGACCTGAGCTGCACCTCATCCTCTTCCTCGTCACAGGCGGCCCCCTCAGGGAGCACTCGGTGCTGGGAAGCCAGGAAGTTGAACATGTCAAAGGTGCACTTCCTGCAGGGAGAAGAGAAAGGGCAGGAGGTCACAGCGATTCCTCCAGAGAGATGCTGCCTCCCCAGTCTGTGGCCTGGCCTTCCTGCTGGCAGGAAAGGTGCGGACGGCTGCTGTTGAAGACACAGCCAAAAGAGAAATGGGTGCTGGTGACCTGGTCCGAGCTCCACGGTTGCCTAGTGTTGTCTCCTAAAGCCTCAGTGTCCAACCTGTGCTGAACTACTCCGCACCCTCCAGAGCCCCCACAGGGCTCCCCTGACCCCAGCACCACACCCCAGAACTCTCACCGAAGATAGACCTCAGCGCGGGCTGCCCCGTGGGGATTGAGGGGTGGCTCCTCCTGGCCCTCTCCCTGCTGGTGGTAGCGGAACTTGTAGTGCTGGCAGCGCTGAGCCCCGGGCAGCTGCTCTGCCAGGAAGATGACAGCGTCGTGGTGGATGCCCAGGAGCCTGGCTCCACTCATTCCTGGGGGAAGTCCAAGGTGAGGACACAGTTATGTGGGAGGCCCACCTTGCCCTCGGCAATCAGCCCAGCCCCCAGAGTCCCTGTGGGCCCTCACTTACCACTGAAAGAGAGATGTCTGAGCCGGGCATGCCCTCGGGCCTCCTGCACTTTCTCAATCAGAGTCCTCCACGCCCCTGGGGAGAAGTCAGGGCCAGAGAGCTGAGTCAGGGTGGGAGTCCACAGGACACTGGCCCTCCCGGTCAACGCCACTCCGGACTCACCCTCTAAGCTCTCTGCCTCCACGCTGAAGCCATCCTCACTGCTGATCTCGAAGCGCAGGTGCGGGCCAGCCCGTTTGGGGGCCTGGTTTTCTTTGTCCTCTGGGGATGGAGGCTCTTCCTCAGAGCTTGAAGCCTCACCTGGTCCCAGGGAGCAAATGTCAGAGGAGGTGGGGATCACCCCTCCTGGACTCAAAGCCTCTCTCCCCAGGTCCCCACTGCCCTCCCAGCAGACAACACTCTCCCTTCCTGTCCAGGCACAAGCACAGATACTGGGGTCTGATGGGCCTCCTCCTACTTCAGCTGCCAGTGAGCCCTGCAGAATAAACACCGTTTTTCCTAAGGGGTCTGCAGTTCCTCTTCTGCAGGTCTTTGGGGTCAGGTGAGCAGTTCCACAGAGGCCTGGAGTGTTGTGGCTCCGCTACGGTTCACTCAGAGCCCGTCTGCCGTAAATGCCCATCTACCCCGTCCTTCTAGCTCTCACGCGAAAAAAGTACCAGAGGATTAAATTTGCCCCCGGATTTTTTAATATCCAGTGCGTTTCTGTAAGTACTGCAGATACCACACAGGTCCACACTTAGAGGATCGCACACACTGTACGCTATGAGCTGCGGGGGGAGTTTCTCCAGGGTCAACTCTGACTAGGTAGTAGTTTCGCTTTGTGCAGGGGCTTTGGATTCATTCATTTCAATGTCCAACAAATGTCTTCTGACCCAAGTCCCTGCCCTTGTGGAGCTGACATTCTAGCTGGGAGAAGAAAGAATAAACAAATAAAAAGGCAAAGCATATAGTGTCAGATGAATGTGAAAACACAAGGGGAAAAAGGAAGCTGGGAGGAACAGGAGAGTGTGGCAGAAGAGCCAAAAAGTTAACGGGACAGCGGAGTCGCTGGACTCAGGCGCGTAAGGGGGTGGGGGGCACGTCCTGCTCATTTCCTGTGGTTACCTGTGGGTGACCCTGGAGATGGGTCTGAATTACCTAGAGCTAAAAGAAAGGGAGGAGTCCTGGGTGATGCAAATGATTAACACGCTCGACTGCTAACCAAAAGGTTAGAGGTTCAAGTCCACTCAGAGGCGCCTTGGAAGAAAGGCCTGGAGGTCTACTTCTGGGAAACCAGCCACTGAAAATCCTGTGGAGCAGTTCATGGGGTCGCCACGCGTCAGTCAACTTGACTGGCAACCCGTACTGGCATTTGAATGGAGAAGAAGAACGAACTTTTTTTTCTTGGCCATTTCCGAAGTCGTTCCTCACAGTGTTATTTATACTTTTAGAAAATTGGAGAGGACGTCCGAACACATAAAAGGTGAAAAAAGGAAAGAGTGCGCACGGCATGCTGGTGATGCTCAGGGAGGCCTTACTGGAGAGCAGACTCCAGAGAGCAGAGCTCGGGGGAGTGAGAGGGGAAGGTATGTTAACACACCAGGAAGAGTGCTGGTGGCAGAGGGAATGGCCAGCGCAAAGGTCCTGAGGCAAGAGCACATCTGGTGTGTTCAGGAAATGCAGCAAGACCACCGTGGATGGAGTGAGATGAACAAGGAGCAGAAAAGGACAGAGAGGGAACGGGATGGTGGGGGTGGGAGGAGCAGACTGTGAAGGACCTTGTGGGCTGTGATGAGGGATATGAGAGTGCAGGGGGAACCAGGGGGGCTCCTGAGCAGGAGGGTCCTGATCTGACTCAGGTGTTAACAGGGTCCCTCTGGCTTCCTGTGGGAACAGAGCATGAGGGGCAGAGGAGGAGCAGGGAGACCAGGGAGGAGGCTGCTACATAGTCCAAAAGGGACAGCATGGAGGGTCAGCCCAGTGTGGGTGCAGTGGGGGATGAAGAAGTGGTCAGATTCTGCAGATTTAAGATGGGGCCAACAGGACTTGCTGGTGTAGCAGATGTGGGTTTAAGGAAAAGGGAGGGGGGGGTCGAGGACATCTCTGAAGTTTGGGGCCTGAGCAACTAGGAGGTGAAGGTGGGGGAGAAGCAGGCTTAGGGGGAAGGTCAAGAGCCCAGTTTAAGACATGTTGAGTTTGTGATGCTCTCAGAAGCCCTCCCCCACATGCCACTGGTGGAAATGTCAAGCAGGCGGCAGGACCTCAAGGACCAAGCCGAGGCTGGAGATAGAGATACGCAGACTATCAGAACAGAGGCGGGGTTTAGAGTCGTGAAGCTAGAGGAGAGTGCCTGGGAAGTGAGTGAGGGTAGGAAATCAAGGCCAGGGTCCTGGGCCACACCAAAGTTGACAGGCTGGGGCAATGAGGGGCCACCAGAGGTGAGAGCAGAGTGTGGGGTCGGCGAGGAAATGCTTCCCAGAGGGAGGGATCAGCCACTCAGCAGGATGTGGACTAGGAATGACCATTGTCTGTGGTCATATAAAGCCCATCAGGGACCTTGGGCAGTTTGGGTAGACTGGGAGGAACAAAAGCTTAGATGGAACATTTCCCAAATGCCTTGCCCAGGGAACCATTGATGGCAGAACGCAAGGGACGGTGGTGTTCCAAGCACACTCTGGGAGAGGCAGCATGCACGTGGCCACACTCCCCCCCACTTCTCTGGGCCCACCTGCCCACGTGTTCCCCCACCCTAGCAGAGACTGCAAATCTAGCTCTTGCTGTGTGACCCCTAGTCTCCAGGTCTCAGCGCTCCAGAACTCACCCCTAAAACTTCTTCCACTTCCTCTCTCCCTTGCCTCCATTCTGCTCCCTGAGCACACACAGGACTGACCACAGGGACCTCCCCGAGGCACTTTCTCGCCACCTTTTTTCTCAGTGCTCATTCCAGCCTGCAGGAGACTTGCCAGTGTACACATCTGTCTTCCCTACCAAAGTGTGCTATGACCCCTCAGGGCAGGGACCTGTCCGTCACCGCCACATCCTCACGCCATCTGTGACCCCCACAAGGCGCCTCTTGGTTAAGGGGCCCCAGTCCATCTGACGCACCTCCGTGCTCAGCAGCTCTCTGCCATGAGAAAATCCACACAACGGGGCGGGCATCAGGCTGCTCCGCTACCAGCGCACCAGGCTGCGGTCGACGCCCTCTCCCGCAGCCCTCAGTAACCACAACCTAACCAGAACCCTCCTCTATCCGCACAGAACCTCCTTTCAGCGCCACGGAGCCCGTCAGTTGGAGCCCGTCTGACTGCCCTCCACCCCGCGTACCGACGTCCCTGCTAATACACTTACCTTGCCTCCTTCCCTCCACCTCAGGGTTCTCTCATTCAAAATTGACCACCATGCTCCTCCTACCTGCTTTCCATCCACAACCCCCCTCCACGCCCTGTCAGCTCTGCGGCCTCAGCCCTCACCAAACCCTCCAAGCTGCTGGCCCATCTCCTCTTCCCCATCCTGCGCTCAGCTTTTCGGCGAGGTTCCTGAGTGCGTCTTGTTCCGGCT
This sequence comes from Trichechus manatus latirostris, assembly GCF_000243295.1. Taxonomy (NCBI): domain Eukaryota; kingdom Metazoa; phylum Chordata; class Mammalia; order Sirenia; family Trichechidae; genus Trichechus; species Trichechus manatus. The sequence goes on from NW_004444143.1 coordinate 1,341,545, forward strand.
TTCCTCACTGTCTTCCATTCTGGACTCTGACAACACGTTCTCCTGTCCTGCGCCCCCTGCCCACACCAGGTACCGAGCCAGGACCCCCCTGCCTGGCGCTCTTCTGTGGCAGCCAAGACTGCTGAGTGTGCTCTTCCTCTGCGACACCCCTCTCCTCCGATTCTCTTCCCACTGTCCCCGCCCTCCTCTGGGTCCTGTGTGGACTCCATCCCCCCTGCCGCCCCCCAGAACCTCATCCTTGGCTTTCCTAGGTACCTGTGACCCCGGCCCCCCAGTTCCCAGGCATCCTGCACGGAGCACCTGCAGAGGGACCTCGCACGCTGAGCTGAACCCCCATCTCCTCCTGCGTCTGCCACAGGTGTGAGCCCCCCGCCTCGGGTTTGCACCCGGTCAGCACACAATGCCTTCTGAAGCGCAGCAATCCCGTAGCTGTCCACCAGCCAGCCGGATCCAGCACAGGGAAGGGGGCGGCGAGGAGGCAGGTAGGCTCCTACCTGAGTAGTGGTGCCACTGGGACTCAAGCAGCAAGTCGGGGGGACCGTCAGGGACCCGAGGGGGCCCACTGTCTGGAGGTGGCAGCAGAGAGGGCCGTTCCTGGAGGGGCCTGTGAGGAGAGACCCGTCAGCAAACGAAAGGCAGGAAGGGACCGAGGTCCCAGGGCCTCCAGCAGGGGGACTGGCCACTCACCCGGAGGTTTCCTCTCCAACAGGCTCCCCAGGATGATCCAGATCAAAAACGCCACGCACCGTGGGGGTCTTCATTCTCACTCGGCTAGACCTGGCGGGGAGCCGCGAGGCTGAACCCCTTTTCCCTTCCTTCCCACCTCCCCCGCCTGCCCTCCCAGGCTCAGCATGGTCACTCACCCGCTGTTACTGAGCCCTGCAGCCTGGGGGGTGCCCTCCAAGGACTCTCCAACCTCGTCCAGGCGGGGAGCCTTGCTTGGCGGTGGTGCTGGCGGGGAACGGCCAGGAAAGGCGGACACCCTTTTGATGCGGATGGCCTGGCGGGGTGGGCTGGGGGGTCCACTGCGCAGCACCAGCGTCAGGGGAGGGGGCGGGGGCGCAGGGCGGACCACCCCTACCCCCACCACCGGCAGCACACTCAGCAGGGGGCCTGGGGGCAGAGTCCAAGGGGTGGGGGCCGTGGAGGGGACAGGAGGGGGCAGGGGTGGCTGTTTCACTGGCGACGGGACAGGTTCGCCCTCCCCAGCCATCTTCACAAACACTTGCCCCAGCTTGTTGACGAGGATGATTTTGGATGTGGCGGGTTTCGGGGGCTCAGGGGCAGGGCCGAGGCTCAACACTCGGACCCCTGGGGACCCAGGGAGCCAGGCAAACGTCCGGGCGGGGTCAGCTGGGCTCGGGGGCAGGCCCTGGGGAGGCTGGCTACCATTGGCCAGGGGGAGCGGTGGGGGGAGTGGCTCCTCTCTGGGGCCAGCACCGCCTTCCCCAGGCCCCCCTAGATTCTTCAATACAAAATCCACGATTTCCGACGGCAGGTCCTCAGGAGGTCGGGCCCTGTCCCCTGCAGCCCTGATGACCCCAGCCCGGCCCACTCCTGGCCCTGAAGGGGGAGCCCCCTGGCCCCGAGTCTGCTGGACTGCCTCAGCCTCACTGTCTGTGCCGTCATCCACCCCATCCAGCTGTTCAATGCGGGGGGTTCCAGGGAGGCCGCCAGGGGCAAGGGCGGGACCAGACACCACAGTCACAGGGAAGTGGATGTAGTGGGTGTTGGGGCCGGCCTCCTCCTCTGAGCTGTCCCCCAGGCCCCCATGACTGCTCCCAACTGCCCCTGCAGCCACAATCTCTTCCTGGAAGGGCTCAGTCCCCAGCAGGCTGGCTGCAAAGTCCAGGTCAGCAGCACTCAGTCCTGATACCACCTCCATGTCCTCAAAGTCTGGGCCCAGGTCTTCAGTGGGTGGTGGAGGAGGTGTGGCTGGGCCAGGGGGAGCCAGCTCCCCTGAGGTAGGTGTGAGGGCTGTAACGACTGAGGTAGGAGGGGGCACCCTGAGCTGAGGGGAAGTTCTGAGGGGAGAAATGGCCCGCCGTGACAGTGGCAGCCTAGGGGTCAGGGGACTGGGCCGACGGGAGCGTCTGGGAGGAGCTGGGAAGTCTGGGTCTCCCACTGTAGGGATGTGGTGGGTCAGAGAAGCTGGACTTCCTGTGGGTGGAAAGGTCCATCAGTGTCAGCCAGGAGCTCCTGCCCCACCCGGCCCCACTCCACCCCTCCCCTGGACGCTCCTAGGTGCTCACCAGGGGAGGGCAGGGGTCCAAAGGAGACACCCCCCAGGGGCCTCCGAGACGGTGAGTAGTTGGGCACTTTGATTCGCGCCCCCGAGAAAGAGCGGGGGGCCAGAGGAAGGGTGCTGCTTGGATCTGACCGAGGCGGGGGGTCCAGGTTCTGAACGAGCAAGTGCTGCTCAGGAGCTCCAGGGGTGAGGGCAGCGGTCTCCGGCGGGGGGCTCTCATTGTCCCGGGGCTCTAAAGAGGCAAGACAGCAGCACCAGGGGCAGCAGGGGTTCTTCCAGCACAGCCCCTCGTCACGTGGGGCCAAGGGAGCCTTCTGTGCCCCGCCCCGGTTCACGCACGGTTCACGCACACACGTCAGTCATCACCCAGGCCCCGCCCCTACCCCTCCAGGGCATCGACAAAACCTCCCCCAACACGGGGCTCAGGATCCCCCTGCAGCACCCCGCCCCCCGGGCCAGCTGTCCGGCTGCCCGCTGCTCTCTCGCTGGTTCAGCCGCACACGCCCCGGGCATGCCAGCCTCTCCAGCACGGCCAGTCCTACCACTTTCTGACCTGCCCTGCACAGCCTGCCACATCAGACGCGTCCGCCCATCCCGCTGCTTCAGGCTCCCCTCCACCTCTGCGAGGTGATCCCTGCCTCCTCCTCTCACACTCCCCTGTTGCCAGTCAGGGCAAGCACGCCCTCCTCCCTCTGCACTTCCTGTCCCGCTCCTGCTTGGAACCCACCCTTCCCTGCAAACACAATGCCAGCCTCCTCCCGGGTGGCTCACGACACGACCTCGCCTCTCTTCACTCAGCTCCAAGCCCGCCTCACTCCGTACCGTCCAGCTCTCAGCTACAGGTTGTAAGGACACCAGGTGGGAACCGAGCAGACACAGGGTCCAGCTTTGGCTCCGCCACTCTCACCTGCCCCTGCTATGGTAAAGCGGAGCCCGTCCCTTCCTCAGAGGACCGTGGGGAGCGTTACACGGACACAGCCCCGCGTCAGGCAATCACACGTGTGTGCACGCGTCATCACCCCCTCAAAGCAGGTCCCGTGGTACTCTCCCCTCCTCACTTCACTGCCCGGCCCGTAGTGTTGCTGCCATTATGCCATTACAACAAGTGAAGTGCTGACAAGCACCCTCGAGTTAGTTTAGGACAGAAAGGTAGCTGTTGGGGGAGAGAGGAGGCAGGACCGAGCTGTACCTGAGGGAGGCGGGGGGCTGTGCACAATGGTCTGGTTCTCTTCCGCTGCCTCCAGGTGAGCGGGCTCTTCCCGGGGCCCCCACGGCCGATACTCCAGAATCCGGCACCGATACCAGCAGCGCCGCCGAGCATCCACTGTGCTCCAGTACAGACGGGAGCACCTGGCGGGGGCACACGTGGAACCAAGAGGGTCACGACCTGGAAGATGGGCTCCAACCCTGGAGCCCCCCAGCCCCACTGAGCACCCTCAGACTACTCACTGGTAGCCAACGGGGAAGAGCCGGCCTTCGCAGTCCGAGAGGTCAGACAGAGTTCCCAGGGAGTCGATTCGGATGGAGCCTGTGGTGCAGAGCAGAGGTCAGTGGGGCGGGGCCAGCAAGGTCGGGGGACCACGGCAGAAGCAGGTGGCTTACCAATGAGCACGTTGATGGCATCGGGTTCAAGCCCTGTCAAGAACTTTCGCTTGAAGTTGATGCCCTCAAAATCCACGTAGACTCGGCGGAGAACATCAAAACCATCAGGGGTCACGATCTCCTGGGAGGTTAGTGGCGAATGGGGGTTGCTGGATTGGTGGGGAACGAGGGGGAGGCGAGGAAAAGGCTCTGTAGGCAGGGACTGAACAGCCGGGGACTTGGCCTAAAAGACTCGGGGAAGACAGACGGAGGAAGCACTGAGGAACGGCAGGGCCAGGCCTGAGGCAGCACGGGGGGCCCTGAGGGCAGCGAGCCTCCCCAGCAGGTCAGGGCACCGACGGGGCAGAAAGCAAGCAGCAGGGAGCTGTCTCCCCACAGTTCCGGCCCACCTTGCCATCAAGCAGGTCTGTGTGCTTCTGGCAGAAGACTTTCTTGTCGTCCTGGAAGATGCAGTAGCTGGCCCGGGCGCACATGAAGTGGAAGTTGCTGAGGCAGGAGGACAGGCAGCAGCCCACCGTGGCTCCAGGCTTCAGGCAGAGCTCACAGCGCTGTGGGTGGAAGGGGCAGCTAAGGGGAGAAGCCAAGGGCCAGGCCCCGGCTCTGACACTCACCAGCACTGTCCCTGACACGCTGCTCAGGCCCCCGTCAAGCCCCGCATCTCGCACAGTGAAGGCATCCACCAAACCTAGCCTCCTCCCCAGCTGCCAAGTGACTATCACAGCGATTTCAGATTTTTGGAAACAAAGTATCGCAGGAGAGAGAAACTTACCGAGTCAGTCCTGTTCACCATCTCTCAGGCTGTTCTAATGCTAAACCTGTACTGTTTCATTTAACCCTGACGACCGTCCCCCGTGGTAGGTACCTCTATTACCCACGTACCGACGGAGAGCTTAAGGCGCTCTATAGTGCCTGGCCCAGGCCCCAGACTGGCAGGCGGGGGAATTGCAAGCCCGGCAACGTCTCGCCTCCCGGGGAGGCAGGAAGAACTCGGCCACGCTGTACAGAAAGCGGCCGGCATGGGGTCGATCACCAGGAGACTTTCTAACGTTCAGTCTCCCAGGCTTCAGGCCCAGCTTATGACCACGGGGCACAAACTACAGCGTTCTGGGACAACCGAACAGGAAGCCAGGCCCGGCAGAGAGTGTGACAGGGAGCCGTCTCACGGTGGAGGGCCCACCGCCCAGGCGCGTGCCTCACCATCTGCCTGCCTCGGGCCACGGCGGCGTGCACATTCTTGAGGGAGCCATCGTTCTCCTCAAACACCTCCGCCGACCAAATGGCACAGTTGACGTGTGTCCACTCGTTCTGCCCGATGTACAGGAGCCGGCCTGCTTCCTAGGGGGAGCACGAGGGTGGTGTGAGTGGGGGCTCCCGGAACCAGACCCTGCACCCGGGACTTCCGCAAGCAGCCCTCACCTTGGAGTCTGCATCCCCGTACTTGAGGCAGAGTGCACACTGCCGGGGGTCCTCCAGGTGTGAGAAAGCCGCTGGATCCTTGCCCTGGAAAGCTAGACAGGACGTGTGAAGGGAGGGATGGGAATCAGGACCTGCAGCCTGGCCACAGACTCAGGAGCCCTGGCTGGCAGCTCCCACTTGCCAGTACCTGCTGCGGGGCCTCCTGGAGGCTGCCCCGACTCTGGGGTCTCTGCTTCCTGCTGCCTCCACTGTGCATAGACATGGTCCAGGGACGGGGGCAACACCGCATTGGGAAGGACTCCGCTGTGGACACGAAGGGTCGGCACCTGTCATGTCTAACGCAGACGCTGGGCTTGGCCCTGCCCCCAGTAGCAGCCAAAGCATGCTGGGACACCTGTGGCCTGTCTGCATGTGGCATTTCTTCCAACCCCCAACATGCCAGGCTCTCTCAGACCACCTGTGGCATACGAAACGCTGCTTCTCATGCCAGAATACTCTTCCTCCACATCTCAGCTGGGATGTCACCTCTTCCAGAGAAGACCTCCCAGACCCCAGGCTCAGGCAGGTGTCTCCCCTTGGGCTTCCTTGTCATCGCCCTGACCGTGCAGCCTCAGTGCCTGCCCAGCCCCCCAAACATGAGTTCAAGCACAGAGCCCGCCCTGATCTGCTCACTATGGTGTCCCTAACACTGCCTTGTACAAAGCAGAAACTAAGCGAGCGTTAGTTCAACAACCCGAGTCTGCTAATCCAGGACCACTGGGGAGTCACATCCTGCTCCGCCACCCTCCTGTCCAGCCTTCAGTCTGTTCCTCATCTGTTCTCAGGCCCACCTGACCACTGGAGCCCCGTGTCCCTGCCTCTGCCCTCCTTCCCGGCTTCCCCTCCTGTACTCAGCCCTGCTCACTTTGGCAGCCGGGTACTCCGTCGCCAATACTTGGGGTCGTGAGCGTCGAACCAGCCGAACGCAGACTCTAGCAGCTGGGGAGTGGGTTAACAGAATGAGAAGAACTGACTTCCTCAGAAAAACGGGCGGGGGCAGAGCCCCCCGACACACCGCCCAAACCACTCCCCAGGCACCCCAAGGAGCTCACTCTCAGCAGAAGCCCCTTCATCTGGCCTCCAGCCCGGCGCTCTGGGGCCTCCCCTTCTTCCGCGTGTCTCGTCAGGATGCCCACCATGTCCTCCATGAAACTGTGCTGTAAGGGGTTTGTCAGGGTCTCAGCCCCCAGCCCAGCACCCCGTCCTGGCGCCCACCTGCTCCTCCCCGAGGCCCACTCACCACGGACTTGTAGTGACCTTCCTCAAAGCGCTGACTCACAGCTTGCAGATCACAGGGCCCCGGGTGCAGCTGCTTCCCATCCTGCCCACACTGCAATGGGGGGGGAGTCAGCAGGGCAGCGCCGGGCCCAGCCCCACCCGTCCTGCCTCCTGATCGCGTCAGACCTGGGTGCACAGGAGCAGTGGGCCTGCCACCTTGGAGCTCAGCAGGCCCTGGAGCACTTGGCGCAGGCCCCCACGTAGGGCCCCGTTCAGAGCCTCTCGCCAGCGGGGATGCGTGGACCCGGCACATGGCCCACAGGTGTACAGCACTGAGTCCGGCAGCCCTGAGAGGATCTCATAGTCCTCGTCTGGAACAGCAGAGTGAGACAGGAGAAGACGGGTGAGAAGGACTGCCAAGAACATTGAGCCCACCAGTCCTTTAAGGGCGGGAGAAGGATGTGGCCGTCTGCTTCCATGAAGACAGCCTTGGAAACTCTACGGGCCAGTCCCACTCTGTCCTACAGGGTTGCTGTGAGTTGCGAGGGGCTCAGTGGCAGTGGGTGGTGGTCCTCCGAGGGTGGGGGGTGGTAGGGCTCTCCACAGGCCGAGGCTGCGCCGAGTACCCTACCCACTGACCTGAGAGCCCCTCGCACTTGGCATGCACCCAGTGGTCACACTGCGCGCACTGCATCATCTTGCTCTCGTAGTCGTTGTCCTCATAGCAGCGTGTGCAGATTGGGCAGTAGTTTCCTGGAGAAAAAGGCAAGAAAAAGGAGAGCCAGAGGGGCTGCGGTTACCACCTACCCCTCAGAGGCCCTGACCGCTGCGAGGACTGCCTCCGTCACGTCCTCGTCACGGGCCCTCGGCACTGCCGAGAAGCTGGGGGAGGACAGCGTCTCCTTTCTAGCTCTGCCACCCCCAGTGCCGCATGGAGGCTGGGGCCTGAGTGTGCTGTCTGGATAGTGAGGAAAGCCCAGGTTTGTCGTAAACTGCTCAATCAAGAGTACACTTCCAGGAGGTACTCAGGGACCACAAGAGGACGTGGCCCTGGGCCTCCACCCCCACTACCCTCAGAGTAATCCTGTGTCCCCGTTTTAAATATGGAGTGGGCTTCTGTGGAGGAGAATCTTGGCAAGGAGGAAAAGGTTCCACAGCAAGGGAGTGGGCATTCACTAGAAAGGAGTATCTGTTCTAACCACCTGTCTGAGAACCTGTCCCCCTCCCCCATGGCCCCCAAGGTCCCGTCCCCCGCCAGGTCCCCACCTTTCTCATAGAGCTGGGTGCACCTGGGGCAGAGGCTGTAATCTCCAGACCACTCGACGTCCCAGTTCTTGCCTGGAGTCGCCCCACAGCTCTTACAACGAACGCAGGCTGAGCAGATCTGGGGAAGCAGGGTGATGTTAGGGGCGAGCCAGGCACTGGGCTGGAGTGGTACGAGGGGGCAGGTGGGCAAGGAGGAGGGATGGCGGCCGGCAGGACACAGATGAGGAAGGACAGGTGAAAGGAGAGAAGATGTGCGGAAGTAGAAGAAATGAGAAGAGCAAGAAGGAACAGGGAGAGGGAGAGGAAGAGAAAGACGCAGGAAGACACAGAACAGAGCGGCGGGAGGGGAATGCAGCGGGGAGGTCGGCAGGAGGAAGTGGGGGAGCGTGGAGATCAGGCTAGAGCAAGGGATTCTGAGCCCGAGACTATGAAACCATTACATACAAACTCTACGTAGAACTCTGTTGGAAATTTTAAAAACAAAATGTTACGTTTATCGAATTTTCAAAAGGACCGCCAAGCCTCCCCTCGTCACAAAAGCCCTGGCCTAGAGCAAGCCTAGGGACGGGGGCGGCATTAACCAGAACCCCAACGCAAGCGCGCGGGCTCGTCTCTCACCCAGTGGCGCCGTTTGCGAGTGGCCCGGGTCGGGTAGCTGGGCCCCAGGCAGGCGGGGTGGTACGCGTGGCGACAGCGCTCACATTCCAGGAGATGCTGTTGGGTGACAGAGGAAGACAAAGATGGCAGGCCCTATCGGCAAAGGAAC
>NW_004444143.1:1350436-1354135 GCF_000243295.1 Trichechus manatus latirostris
CCACCCCTCGGCGCCCCGGCGCCCGCGCCCACACCTTGGCGCCCCGGCCTCTGCGCCCACAGACGTGGCAGAACTTGCAGCGGCGGCAGCACCAGCTATCGTGATGCTGGGGCAGGGGCCGCTCGGCCTCCTCCAGGCAGAAGGGATGGAAAGGGTCACAGCAGACTTGGCAGAACACCAGCTGGGGGTGAAAGGACAGGCACGGTGTGAAGTCGGAAGAGCAGGGGGTGAGGCCCGCTGAGGGGGGGCAAGAAATCCAGCACTAAAAGCCAACAGGGGTTGGGGGGTTTGTGCAGAGAGGCAGAGAATTCACCTCGTGCAGGCCTTTGCTGGCGCACAGCAAGCACACCATTGGCGGTCCCCCTGGCACGGAGGTGAGCACGCTCAGGCCACCCATGAGCCACACGTTCTCCAGGTCACAATCCTCCTGCGGGAAGAGAGGACATAGGACGAGGGCGCAGCTAGGAACACAAGCCGGACCCCTCCTTAAAGCCCCGGCTCCTCTGATGCGATCCACAGCCCCTGCAGCCTCTCCTCCACGCCGTACCTTAAAATCCACACGGACTCGGTGCACGCCATCTGGGGACTTCTGTTTTCCCGTCCAGCCATTGGGAAAAGTAGCAAAGGGCCCAGGGGCCAGAGCATCCTACAGAGGGGTGGCGGTGGTGGTCAGAAGGCGGCTAGCCCACCCTCTGCAGATGGTGCCACCGTCTCCTCCAGGCAGCCCTGCTCCCCACACCGGCAGGCCCACCATGTCCCTAAGGGCCTCAACTCTGGTGTGGACACGCCACGGCACTCAGGTGTGCCCAATGCCCTGACTTGCCAGGCAGCTCCTGGCAGACGGGGGCCTTGCCTTACACGGAACCTGGGGGCTCTCGGTGCGGGGCCACGCTGACCTTGTCCAGGCGCCTTCGGGCCTTGAGCTGCACCACAGGCTGCAGGGTGGGTTTACGAGGCCGGCTCTGCTCCTCTGGTTCTGGCACTGGCAGCTCTAGGAAGAACCCGTCAGCAGTGAGGTCCCTCAGCTTCCCTGCCCCACGCCCTTCTGCTTCTGCTACCCCAGGCAAGTATCACTCAGGTTCCCAAGGCTTTTTTAACTAACCGAGACCCACTAGGACAAGTCTTAGGCCTTGCCCAATAAATGCCCTGAAAACCTCACACCGGTCCTGTGCCCACCCTAAAACCTCCCCCTTCTGCCCTCAACCGCCTTCTCTATCAGACTGATGAGCCTGGCCTGGGAGCCCTGCCCCCTCCAGACACAGGACTAACTTCTTGACAGAGAAAGCAGTAAGCAACTCGCACCATTCTCTCGGGGGGTCCGACGCCGGGGAGCAGGGGGACCCCCAGGCTCCGAGTCGTCCGAGTCCTCGAAGATATCATAGGAAGGTCGCTGTTTGACGCAGCGCCGGGCTGACTTGCGCTGCAGTAGGAGGGAGTCCTGCTCCTCGGGCCCTGGGGGGGCCACCACCTCCTCCCGGGGCCCCCCAGATCCCGCCCCCCGGCGCAGGCCTGGAGGACCAGGGGAGGCCTCAGGAGATTCATCGGAATCCCAGGGCAACAGCGTCTTCACTATCGTCCGGCCTGTGGGAACAGGGGACTTGGTGGGATTTGAGCTCAGCCGGGGGACAGAGAGAGGCAAAGCTGGGGTGGGGGGAGAGCCGGAAACAAAGTGGCACAAAGAAAGCAAAGCACAGGAGACGACAGAAGCACACAACAGAGAGGACAGCGGGCGCGGATCGCAAAGACACATGAGTGGAGGGAAGCAACGAAAACACGGTTTCCTCCGCGCCACGGATCTAAGCAAGGTTTTGTCGAGAAACGCTCCTCAGACCTCGTTACCTTTTTTAGCCAACCGTTCCATCTTCCGAGCCTCTATCTTGTCACACTTCCGGTATCTGGGGAGGGGAGCAGCACGTCACCAGGGTAGGGGACTGGTGGTCTGGGGGAAGAGAGGAAGCTCTCCACAAGGATGCCAATCCCACCGCTCTGACTGGGCACGAGGAGGGCTGGGGTGGGAGCTTGGGTGACAGACAAGCACGGGTGGGAACGGAGGCTGCATCCCAGTTACTCACACACAGCACTGTTTCTTGGTGTTGGGGCCCCCGAACTTGGGCTTGTCCAGGCAGTTGACACAGGACCCACAGTCCTGCACACGCAGGCAGCCCCGACAGTGCCCACACCGTGCCATCCGCATCTTCTTGCCGTGGTGGGGAGGCAGCGAGCGCCGGGGCGCATGGGCCAGGGTCCCTCCAGATCCTGCAGGCTCCGAGTCCCCCCCAGGCCCCGCTGACTCCACCTTTCCCCGCCGGGACCGTGAAGGGACACTCTCAGTCTCAGATGCTGATGACGTATCTGTTGCAGCAGACAGAGAAGAAGGCGTGGAGCCACAGAGCCACGGCCCCATACAGTCGGCCCTCTGGCTCCCACTGTTCGGCTTCCAGGTGCCCCTACAGAAACCTGGTGGAAGACCTAGCACTCCAACCCACTCGTCACCCAGCCCCCAGGACCTGACTCAGCTCCCACTCTCCTGGGCATTCACACCTGCTCAACCCCAAACCTGACCCAGCTGGCAAGACTCCCCACAACACCCCCTACCCTCTGTGGCGAGGTCCTGCCGATCCCGGAGAGGGAGGGCACTGAGACGGGGGACGTCTTCGGGCACCATGGCCCGGGCCTGACCCAGAGCCACAGCAGCATGACGGCAGACGTGTTTGATGCGGGGGCCTTGCACAGGGGACTCGGGGCCCTGGGGGAGGACAAACCAAACACATGTGGGGAGCTGCTCCTTGTGCCCCTCGACCCTGTTCCTCTAACCGACCTTCTTTCTTGAGGGACTCTCCTCCCACTCCGTACCGAGGGTCTCTCTCTCTTAGCTTCCATCGATTCATCTTCAGACCTGACAGAACCTCTGTCTGGGATCTGCTTGCCAGTCCCCACGACCGCCTCCATCAGCCCTCCGGGGCTCAGCTGGGGGTGATAAACAGGATCAGGGCTGGGAAGATGGGGCAGGCAGAGAATGGGAGAAGGGACGGGTCAGGGCTGGGAAAATGGGGCAGGCAGATAATGGGAGAAGGGACAGGTCAGGGCTGGGAAGATGGGGACAGGCACAGTATGGGAGAAAGGATGGGTCAGGGCTGGAAAGATGGGGACAGGCACAGTATGGGAGAAGGGATGGGTCAGGGCTGGGAAGATGGGGACAGGCAGAGAATGGGAGAAGGAACAGGTCAGGGCTGGGCAGATGGGGACAGACAGAGAATGAGAGAAGGGACGGGTCAGGGCTGGGAAGATGGGGACAGGCAGAGTATGGGAGAAGGGACGGGTCAGGGCTGGGAAGATGGGGACAGGCAGAGAATGGGAGAAGGGACGGGTCAGGGCTGGGAAGATGGCGACAGGCAGAGTATGGGAGAAGGGACGGGTCAGGGCTGGGCAGATGGGGACAGGCAGAGAATGGGAGAAGGGACGGGTCAAGGCTGGGAAGATGGGGACAGAGAATGGGAGAAAGGACGGGTCAGGGCTGGGAAGATGGGGACAGAGAATGGGAGAAAGGACGGGTCAGGGCTGGGAAGACAGAGACAGGTAGAGAATGGGAAAAGGGACGGGTCAGGGCTGGGAAGATGGGGACAGGCAGAGAATGGTGGAAGGGATGGGTCAGGGCTGGGAAGATGCGGAAGGGCAGAGAATGGTGGAAGGGATGGGTCA
>NW_004444143.1:1354283-1355032 GCF_000243295.1 Trichechus manatus latirostris
GAAGGGACGGGTCAGGGAAGGAGCACAGGAGGCCGCGGGCAGGGGAAGGACTGGCTCTGAGGGCTGCCCACAGTGCTGGAGAGTGCCTCGGGAGGCAGGAGGTCAAGGGGCTGTAGAGAAGCAACGCCAAACAGAGTAGACGCAGGAGCCGGCCAAAGCACCGCGCTCACCGGCATTGACGATGCCACCTTCTGCTGCTGCTGCTGATCAATCTTGAAGAGCTGCACCTTGGCTCTCTTGAGGAGGCTGAACATCTTCTCCTCCACCCCAGACAGCGGTAAAGAGCCCAGGCCCGCAATCCGAGCCTTTTCCAGTGCTGGCGGCTGCTGTGGTGGTGACGGCTGCAACTGTAACGGTGGCTGCAGTTGGGGCTGCTGCGGTGGTGGCGCCTGGGGTACCAGCTGAGCTTGCAAGGCCTGGAGGGGCTGCTGCAGCTGAGCCTGAGGCTGTTGCCCATTGCTCAGAGCTGGAGCCCCAGGAGGGGGCCCCTCGGCATTAACGGGAGTGGTGACCACGGGGGCAAACCGAGGCAGGCTGAGGTGGTTGGTGCGGCCCAGCGCCCGTGGCTCAGGCTCAGGTGGCGAGTCGTCGGCAGGAGGCGGCTCTGGCTCAGGGGCTTCCGGAGCCCCAAGAAGAGGAGCAGTGAGCACCGATTCATAGATTTTCCGGTGGGCCTCGCTTGGGGTAAACTGAGGGGCACGAAGGAGCAGGGGCCTCCGGGATGGGGTTGTAGGGGCAGGGAGTGGGGG
>NW_004444143.1:1355733-1358028 GCF_000243295.1 Trichechus manatus latirostris
GGGGAGGGGCGGAGGGGCTGGAGGAGTCAGGGGTGGTGACAGCAGCTTGGCCTCCTCCTCCTCGGCTAGGACCATCTCTTCCTCAGCTATAGCTCGGTCTTCCTTCTCTTCACCCCCCTCCTCGTCTTTCTCTTCTTTCTCCTCCTCCTCTTCCTCCTCTTCCAGCTTCTGATCCTTCTTCCAGCAGGGGTCTCCTTCCTGTCCGGATTCAACTCTTCCTTGAGGGGATTCCTGCCACTTCTCTCCATGTTGATCTTGACCCTGACTTGATTCAGATCCCAAGGATAATTGTCCCATCTTCACTTTTTTGGCTTTTGAAACAAACTTGATCACAAGCGGGAAACCACCTCGGCCCCGGCCCCTGCCTCCACGGCCTCCTCGCCCAGACTGTCCTCCACGCTTAGGGGTCCCGGGACCTGGGCCTGGCCCCTCCTTGCACTTCCAGCTGCCAGTTCGGTACTTTACTGGAACCACAGGAGGTGGGGGCTCAGGCTTGGGGATTGTCACAGCTGCTTCTGCCACCACTACTGCTGGTGGCTTCTTCCTGCAGGGGCCTGCTGGCCTTCCTGGGGGCCGTCCCCGAGACCGACGGGGGGTGGAGGGCTCGCATGCCCGGCTCCGGGGGACTGGAGGTGCCTGGGCCCGCCGGAGAAGTTCAGTCAGTGCCTGCACCATCCGTTCTGTGCCCTCCTCACCCCGCTTCCGGGCAGGGGTCTTTGGGGGAGTGGGAGCCACATCTGCTAGGCGAGCAGGCAGAAGGGGGGTCGTCTTATGCTTGCGGCCCCGGCCTCGGGGGGCTCGACCTAAAAGGAGAATAGGTGTGGGGAGATGGGTCAAGCGGGCCCCGCAGACTGAGGAAGGCACTCCAGGAGGGCAGGGGCTAAGTCTTACTTGTCTGTTCCCCCACAGCCCAACCTAGCTGGGGCTCTGAACACAGAACACACTGGGGGACTGCTGGAGGCTCTAGTTTAGCAGGGAAGAGCTGACACAAAGAGCAAGAATGACATTCCTGTAAAGCTAGAGAGGTAGAGTTTCCCCGTCACTCACCTCGCTGGGATCGGAGCGCAGAGCGCAGGGAACTGGGGGCCACATCTTCATCTGAATGAAAACCCTGAAACTCCTGATTTAGGGGACCAGGGGTGGAGGGGAGAAACAGCAGTCAGTGCCAAAGCCCTCGTTCCACCTGGGACTCAGGTATCAAGGGATATGCCCGGCTTCCCCTTGACAAACCCTTGCCTATTTACAGAGGAATTAAAAGACTGAAAGGTCAGAGAGAGTAGGGGCACAGGGTATTCTGAACCCCCACCCCTGGTGCCGGACCACCCTGGCACAGCTGTCAGCGGTTTGCTGGTGCAGGATGGGAACAGAACAGGGTCTCCTAGGGTCAGGCAGTAGGCACCACATTCATACCCTAACCCAGAGAAAATCGGGACCCCTGTTTGCGCTCTTTTGGGTCAGAGTTTCCTCCCGAATGAGGATGGAAATAGCTAATACCAAAGTGGGAGGTGGTGGGGAGAGATGGGAAGGCATCAAATGATTTACTGTATTAGCACCTACTCAGAACCCTCAGGTGGTTACTAACAGTTGGCCCTAAGCAATAGGATCCACACCTTCCCGCTTAGCAGAGAGGCTCAGGGGGTTGACTTCTGAGCTGAACCCGAGCGTCCATCTCAGCCTTATACCAGTCCACGGCTGTCAGTGCTCCTCCAACCCACGCCCCACGCCACTCTACTCTCTCCCCACCCAGGTCAGGAGGGGAACTGGGGCACTGGTCAAACCAGGCTTATGTCAGAGACTATGAGGCCAGGCTGGCAGCCTACAGGTTAGAGCGCAGCTAACCCTGGTCTGGGTCCACGCTGCTGCTGTCAACCCCCTGCGGTGAGGCGTGCAACCCCCACCGCCTCCTCACCCCAGTCTTCCCTGCTCTAGCTCGGCCGACTAGCAAGAAGGACCGACCCAGGACCCTTCAGCAGGACGCGCCTCCGGCCCAAGTGACCGGCTGCAGTCCGGGCTTCTCTACCCACTTTCCCAGGCCCCTGCCGCCGAGAGCTCCGTGCAGCCTACCTCCCGCCAGGCCAATTTCCAGGACCCCTTCTCTCTGCACGGGCCCTGAGCAACCCACTGCCCACAACAGCGCTCGGGGCCGCCCAGAACCCTGGAGCCCCTGGCCTCCGCCCCGCCCGGCGCTGGGGACACCTCCGACCGCCTCACCTCAACGTCGGACTCCCCGTCACTGCTCTCTTCCTCCGGCACCCAGCCCCGGCTCGGGCCCCAGCCGCGGCCCCGGCCCCGGCC
>NW_004444143.1:1358488-1441108 GCF_000243295.1 Trichechus manatus latirostris
GGGCACCACGGGAGCGGGAGTCCGCGGCCGGCCGGCCGGCCGTCACTCCGCCCGCCCTGAGAGTGCGGACCCCGTGTCGTGGCCGGCAGTGGGGAGAGGAGCGAGGCGCGGGGGCCTCCGGGAAGTGTAGTCCAGACGCCTCGCTCCTTCCGCCGGGACTAGCGGGGCGAAAGCCGGGGCTGTGGAGTCCCGAGCAGGGCCTGGGAGGCCGGCGCGGGGGCCGCCGGAAGGCGTGGTCCTCGCACCGACTCCTCCTGTTGCTCACTCCGGGGCAAGTGGCCCGCGCGGACTATCACTCCCAGAGTGCAGCGGACCTCCGGCTGGGAACCCCGGAGACGCCGGGAAATGAAGTTCGCCACTGCCGGAGGCGTGGGTTGGGGAGAAGCGGCGGCCGAGGGATGGTCTCCGCTCGAGACACTGCCCGGCGGCCGGTCGGCGCGGTTGTAGGGAGGTTCTGCGAGAGACCGCGCCTGGGGGGTGGGGGGTCTTGTGCTCAGGAAGAGGAGGCGGATGGCCGAAAGCAGGGCGGAGCACGCATTCCTCTGGAGCCCTGCGCCAAACGTGCCCGTGGGCCGTTGATTGCTGTAGAAGGGGCGGGTGACTTCGGATCTCACAGCCGCCCAGGGCCTGCTGCGAAGTCTGCCCGGACATCGAGCCCTCGCAGCCCACTGCCTCCGGGAGAGGATGGGACGCCCCGGGGGATGGAGAAGGTGGCCGTCGCGTTGAACAGCGGACGCACGGCCACCAGGGGCCGCTACAGGACAAGGGGCAAAATTGCCTCCCATCCCCCGCCCCGCGCGCGCACAGACTAGAGTCTGGACTCGGTTTTCTTGTCCTGACAGGAGGGCACAGGAACCGCTTTATTACGGACACGCAATCGCCAGACCCAGTACAGTTGACCTTTACTCGTGCAAACTTCACTGTCCTCACCCCACTCGGGCTCTCTGGCCCAGGCTTCTGCGACCCGCAGTCGTCCGGGAGAGGGCTCTAGGCGCCCTTCCTGCGGCGCTTCTGGAGCCACATTTGCTAGACCGCCGCCGCGGTGCCCAGTCAGGAGCCAAGCTGGCCTGCTGGCCCGCGAATCATTCTTTCATTAGAATCTAGGCTGAGGCCAAAGAAGCTGCAGACACCCTGTCAGGTGGTGGAGGAAGGGGGACTGCAGGGAGAAGGCGAGGCCCGGGATGGCCTAGAAGAGGAATAGAGGAAGGTGGAGCGAATGGTCCATCCCGGCGGGAGCTGGCTGGGCGAGTGGCCGCGCATGTGAGCCTGCATGGAGGCCAGGCTGGGGCAGCCGGCCAGGCACAGAGGGCAGCGGTAGGGCGCGGCCCCGTGCGTCCGTAGGTGCTTGGTCATGGCGGAGAAGTCCCGGGAGCGCTGAGGACAGAGGCTACAGGAGAAGGGCTTCTCGCCTAGGGCGGGCAGAGGGGGAGCCCGGTGGAGGAGGGAAGACGGGGAAAGGCCGGCCAAGCTAGGGGCACGCAGAGGGGGACTTGGGAACGGGCAGACGGGAGTTGCGAAGGAAGCAGGCAACTCACGCTGGGCTGGATGCCCATACCTGTGTGGACTCGGTAGTGTGTCTCCATCTGATGCTTGAGTGAAAACCTCTTTCCACAGACAGAGCAAGAATAGGGCCGAACCCGAGCAGGAGGGGGCGGGGAAGGATGTTGGGGAG
The DNA here is from genome assembly GCF_000243295.1 of Trichechus manatus latirostris. Taxonomy (NCBI): domain Eukaryota; kingdom Metazoa; phylum Chordata; class Mammalia; order Sirenia; family Trichechidae; genus Trichechus; species Trichechus manatus. Next base: position 1,360,161 of record NW_004444143.1, read on the forward strand.
ATAGGCGGCCAGCTTTGCCATCATGACCCACACAGGTTGCAATCAAGCCTGTGGGGACAGAGGAGACTAAGCAGGGCAAGGTACGTCATCCCAGGCTGGGTCACAGGAACACCCAGGCAAAACATCAGGGGCTACAGTGGGGCTGAGGCAAAAGTGCCCCCACCCTATTCACCTGTGTGGCCCTGATCAGATGCTTCCATCTCCCCAGGGCTGAGCTGTGGGGTAGGGGGGGTGCACTGGGGAAGGGAACCTGGAGGGAGCAGGGTGAGGTGGGGGTCCAGCTCAGTATAGACTCCTGAGTCTCATCCCCAGAGGAGAGACCACGTTAGAGCACGTGTGCAGGGCAGTGAGGGGCTTACCTGGGGTGGGGCTGGAGGAGGCCAACAGGTTCTGGCTCCAGAGCCCCTTCTGGAGGTTCAGGGGCAGTGGGATCCTGGGAGGGGTGTGGGGGAAGAGTTACAGCCCTGGCAAAACCTAAGAGCCTGGCCATCCCTGGCCCCTTCTTGGGGAGAGGGGTGTCCTGGGACCTTCTGAGGGGCTGAGCGCTGAGCTTCCTGTCTCATCCCCTGCTCAGGAAATGTACAGAAGACATAAGAGGTGTGGTGCCCTTCCACCCATCACCTCTGCCTCTCCTGGGCCACTCCCTCCCGGCTTCTGAGATCTCCACTAGTCCCTTCACTCACCTCTGGTCCCGAGGCCAGACCTCCTGCCAGGCTCCAGTGATGGGGGTGCTATGGGAGAAGGGAGTGCCATATCTGGGCGGCAACAGCAGGATGCTCTGCAGGGTAGGCTGGCCCTCCCCCAACCAAGGGGCCTCAGCCCACCAGGGCCTGGGCATGACGCTGGCTTGGAGGGAACCTGGCGGGGGAAGGGGACTAGGGGACTCCCACAGACTGTCCTCAGAGCCCCCTGGGCTGTCCCTCAGCCACATGGCTCCTGGCTTCCCATCTTCTCCCCCGTGGCCAACTGAGGATTGGCCAAGTTTCTCCTTGGATCTCATCTGTTCCCCCTGACCCTCTCGCCTCGCCCCTGTCACCTCAGGGCTCTCTCCTGGTGGCCCATGCTTGTGCAGTGGCTCCTGTTCTCTCCCACCAGCTCTGAAAAACTCTTGCCTCTGTTTCTCTCCAAGGCCCCCCAGATCCTTCCCAGAATCCCTCGAGGGTTTGTCTGGCTCCTCCTGATGTTTCTTCGGCCCTGGATCCTGCTCCTTTTTAGCCCTGTCCCTTCCAGCCCTTCTGCATGCTTCTTCCAGGGCCTGGACCCCCAGGGCCCTGGCCGCCTCCTCAAGGGCTCCCAGCTCCCCAGGCTGCAGCTCCACACTCTCCCCGTAAACAAAGTGCAGAAGCTGGGCAAAGGTGGAAGGGCTGATGCCTTCTGCCAGAGCCCACCGGCCCCTGTGACCCAGATGCTGGCTCACACCTGCTAGCACCAGGCTGTGAGCGGGAAACTCCTGGCTCCCCACAGTGATCAGGGTATCACATAGTGCTGGCCGGAGCCTGGCGGCCAGCCGCACCAGCCGATCAGAGGCGTAGGGGCTGGGCAGTCTCACGGGGGGTAGGGACATTGTGCCTTGTCTGGGTACCAATCTCAGAGGTTCTGAGAGGAAGGCCACAGTGTGGGCTCCATGGTGGAAAAGGGAGGGAGGAACGGCATATTCTCAAGCCTGTGGAGGTGAGGGGAGAAAGAGTGAGTTGCTGGTCCTGGATCAGAGCTCTGTCCTGAAATGGACCAAATAAAGTAGCCCAAGAGAGGACCTGAGCTTATCCAGAATCATAACGGGTGGCGAGGTGGGGGAATGGAAATTAGGCCAAATTTAGACTTAAAGAGCAAGGATCAGGCAATTCACAAAAATACCAAGTAGTTGATTTAAGGCTCTAGTGTATGTGGGGTCTGCCAATTGACAATCTGGCTTAATGGACAGCAGACATTGATGTTTCTGCTTCTTCAAGTCCCTCTGCAAGGAAAGACCTCTGAGCATACCAGGCTTTCCTCATTCCAGACCAAGCGATCATCACAAAACCCAGTCAGCCCTGGCATTTAGGGAGGGAGCAAGAGAGAGCTTCGCAGGCGGAGCTTGGAAAGCTGGTGTGTTCACCTTCCACGGGCCCGTCCAGTGGTGCTGAGGCTACTGAGAAGCCAAGAGGGCAGCAAGACAAGGGCCATGGCTGCAGGAGGGCAGGCTAGAAGCCATCCGTCAGTCGCTCATCCCCCTCAGGCTGAAGCGTCTAGAATGCATCTTCAGAGCAGGAACTGGATAGGACCAAAAACTCCCATCCAGTGAGTTAAGAGAGCAGGTGCAGAGAAGCCACAGGAGAGAAAGCTCCTGATCCAAGGATGGAGAAAGGTTTTGGAGAAGGCTTTGACCCCTGAGGAAGTGAGAGAAAGCGAAATGGAAACTGTACAGAGGGAGGCTGTTTGCTCTCAAGATTAGGATACGAAGATGGTCTAATTCTGTGTTCATGAGCCAGAAAGTGAATAGAAAGACAGAACCCAGCAAAGCACGAGTTTCTCACAAATCAAAACCACACTGGCTTTCAATAAGAGCACTAGGAACCCAGATACAAAGAGAAATAGAACCAAAGTGTCTCAATACCCAACAGCCGCATTCCTAGGGGCAGGCTCACCGTGAGCAAGGACCCTTGTGGGAAGGAGGGCTACTACCTGGACACCTCCAGAAGAGGGCTGCATGTTGGCAGGGAGGGAACAGAAGAGGCATAGTGTGGGGAGAAAGCCTCAGCTGGAGAGAAGCAACCACTCACCAGTTGTCGCTTCCTCACTGGACACCGCATGCTCTGAGCTGCTGGTCGGGCTCGGGGTGGCCCCCCCAAAGCTGGCCCCACCCCTGACCTCGCCGTCCTCCATTGGATGTCCCAAGTTTCAGTCTGCTACAGTCCCCCAAGGGGGTGTGGTTTTATACCTCTAGCTCTGCTTCACCCCTCCGGGAGAGGCCACCCTCTACTTCCAGACATCTTGCCTCCTTACCTCCTGTCTCCTGACTGCATGTGTGAACTAGAGTCCAAGAAGTGTATCAGAGGCAGCAAGGACTTTGGAGTAGTCAGACTGGCATTTGAGTCTCATCTCTGCCATTTACTAGCTGAGTCATCTTGGACAAGTTACCTCCCTGAGCCTCAGTTACCTCATCCATGAAATGGGGATAATTTCTGCTTCTGCCACTCGGAGGTGGGGGTGAAGGTGATATGACGTGGTGAATGTGAAAGCGGTTTGTAAGCGCGTAGCATCATTCAAATAGTATTCTGTTTCTCAGAGGTGCCAATAGAGCTGTTGTAGCTGGAAGCTGTTTCTACTCCTACCTCAGAAGGAAAAAGGATGGAAACAACTGGATTCCAGGGAGAGGAGGAGGGAGGCCCAAAGGTATTCCTCCTTCCTGTCCCTGACTGTCGGTGCTGGGAAGCCCTGCTTGCTCTGTAGGAACGACCCCTGTCATCTGGGCCACCATGGGGTACTGAACGTGAGTAACTCAGAGCCTCCCATCACGGTCTGGAGGGGCAACCCCAGGAAGGGCCTGCGGTGGTCTTCGAAGAGAGAAACTCCTTTTCTTGGGTTGATGACAAATGACATTTCTCTGAAATCAGGACTCAGGGTTTCTTTCACTTCCTGCCCAGAAGGTCAAAGTCCCTGGAGATTTCCCCTGTTCGTTTTAGCCCTCTTTAATCTGGGGAAGGGATGAGGTCTGAGAGACTCGAGTTTCTTTTTCTGTTTCTTATTATTCTACTATCCCTGCTCCTGTAGCAGATTTTACATTCCTTCAGTACATGCCGATAAAGCAGTTACAATGTGTGTCTGCCATATCATATGTGCCCAATAAATAATTGGAAAATAAACAAGATGTCAGGTACTGGTAGCTGTTCTGGTAACAAAAAAGACAGTCTGGTTCCCCTTCGGTTTCCACCTCAGATCCGGGTCCCCTCTTAGACTCAAATTCTGTGTCTAAGCTCCTGTGTCTCCCTTTGGCTCTAGGACCCCAAATATGCAGACCAACCTACTCTCTCCCTCTGCCTACCACGTCTTCTCTCTCCCTGTCATTCTAGCTTGGGTGTGAGCAGGTGTTAACCCTTCCTAGATAAGACGGGGTGTGCCAATGGGTGGGGCTGGTGGAGGGGCGATGGGGTGGGGAGAGGGGAAGATGAGTCAGAGCGAAAGGGAAAATGCAAATGGGCGAGCTGTATTCACCTGCTCCTCTGAACATTCAACATTTTCCACTGCTGAGCTTTCTGACTCCTCACACCACCACACCCAGGAGCACTCAGATACCCACATAAAAGACGCTTAGTCTGGACACAGAAAGCATCAATCCCTGACATGTACGCTCTCCCTCCAAAACAAATGCACGATCCTCAAAGATACAGAATGAGTGTGGAGGGCCGTGAGAGAGAAGCCCTGAGCCTAGGAGGAGAGGCAACAAAGCAGAGGTAAGGGGGTGGTCTGGAAGATCACATCCTCACCCAGCCGAGTATGGTCCCCTCACCGCCCAGCTGTAAATCATGTGCCCGTGACTCAGCTCCCCTCACCAGTGTGGTTTGCCCAATGATGATCAAGAGACTTGGAGACTCTGCTCAAAGGGCATCATCCTCTGTAAACCAAATGTAGATGACACAGGGTGTCAGGGGGCTTTAGGGAAGTCTAAGGGGGAGGAGAAGGGGCAAGGGGACTTCCCTGTCAGTGAACAAAAGCCCCCGAGAACGGGAAACCCCACTTTGCCCCCCACTTGGTGTCTAACCCACCTAAGGGTATCTCCTCAGACAGCCTCCTCAGAGGTCTCCCCAAGGCCCTCTGCACCTCAACCCTTACGTAAGTGACACTCTAGGCCCTTCTCTACCCTCCCGCCACATTCCCACAGAGCAGCCCAAACATCCTGCACTGGCAGTGATCGCAGAGGCAAATCCACCTTGACTTGGAAGGACAGGGTCACTGCTGCCTGTGGCTGGTTTTGAAAAGTCTCTCCTCTCCAGCCTCAGACGACACCTTGCCCACCTCCCACTTTCCAGACTGACGCGGCAGGGAATCGCCTGCAGTCATCCTGCCGGGATGGAGCCAGGAAACCACAGGCTATGAAGACACAAGCCTGCATCCTGGGAGAGGGGAGGCGGGCGGGAAGGATTAGGTAGGAAGAGGATTATGTGGAAAAAGCAGATATGATTTCTGCCTCTCAGTCCTTTCTAATACTCGTGCTACTGAGTAAAATTTAAAATCTGATATTTTTCGCTTTTACTGGTAGGCTTGACCAAGGGGACAGTCAGGGGAAAATTGTCAGGGGTTCAGTGCACACCCTGGCTACAAAAATAGAGCTTTCTAGAGATCCTTGCATCATAATATCTGTTATGGATTGAATTGTGTCCCCCCTCAATATATGTGTTGGAATCCTAACCTCTATACCTGTGGATTTAATCCTTTTTGAAAATAGGGTTTTCTTTGTTATGTTAATGAAGCCATACCAGTGTAGGAGATGTGTCCTAAACCTAATCACTTCTGAGTTATACCAAGCAGATTAGACAGAACCACACACCAGGGAAGACAGATGCCATGTGAGGATCGCCAAGGAACCAAGGAGTGGCCAGGGCTACTGACAAGGAAGGAATCGACACAGCTGAGACACTGATTTGGAATTTTAGCCTCCAGAACTGTTAGAAAATAAATTTCTGTTCTTTAAAGCCACCCCCTTGTGGTATTTCTGTTACAGCAGCCCTAGGAAACCAAGACACCTTTCAGGCAAACACAGCATGATGTACAAATGTCAACACAACAATACAAGTATGGATGCTCTTTAAAACATTGTCATTGAAATCAAACCATTAGGTCAATTACAGGCATGATTGTGTCCTCTGTTTATCTCACTTACTTTAAACATTGAGCCCCCAAGCTAAGCTAAACAAGATTCCATTGAGAAAAATTGATAACTTGCCACTCCCACCCCCCAGAAAATACTCTTTAGGCAAATTAAGGTGGTTAAACTCTCCACAGCATTTTATATAGATTACGCACCTAATCTACAAAGACCAATTATCCAAATCTTACATGAACTTTCAAGATGTTCATTCCTTCAAGTTAAGTACATCCAACATATACCCTCAAATCTATGCTCTACATGGCTGTAACCAGATACAGGTATACCCAGGTGAGCTGTTTTTGTGGACTTGCACACCTTGCGTGGAATAAGTGGAAAATGAACTAGACTAAAAGTCAGAGAACTTAGGCTCCACTGCATCTGCACAGTAGACGGCCTTTTTCTCCAGTTCTGATATGGGGCTAACTCTTCCAAGACCCCCAATTTCCTCACAGGGGCTATTTTCAAGAAAAGTACCAAATACCAGTACTGCCTTAAAGCTGGGCAGAGGACCCCACTGGCCTCCTCTGGCTGTGTCCCTCCCTATTGGCTGAGGAGTCCGAAGGCCTCTAGGAAGTGCCCACCTGGAGCCTCTGCTCCTCACTTCTAGAACATGCTGTGGGAACCCACAACCCTGGACTTCCCAGCCCAAATGGCTCCCAGCCCTACTTCCAGGGCCTGCCCAGGCCTCCAACCCAGGTCTATGCTCGTAAGAGTAGACCACACAATTGATGTGCCACCTCGGGGCCTGCATGCGAGAGGTGAGGGTGTAGACTGAGCTTGGACATGCAGGCTAGTCTGTGAGCTATCCCAAAGTGTGGGCCAATGCTCTGTGTGGGAAGAAAAGAGACAATCTCCATTTGGAGTCTTGCCCAGGCCCCATAAATAAGACAGGAGTCTGCTGTATTCCAGTGGTTCTTAACCTCTTCGGGGGTCACCATACTTTTGAGAATGAAAGCCATGGAACGAACCTTTACCTCAGAAAATTGTTGCTGCCCGTACCATTTTGCGTACAAATGACAAGGGATTCACAGATTGGTCTGAAGTCTATCCTCAGGTTAAACACTCTTCTCTTACCCTTGCGGCCCCTTTTGTGTCCCTAAAATGCACACATGCCTACAATTTCACTTATGATTTCCAGGAGCTCACAGATCCTTGAAGTCTATTCACAGACCGCCACCTCCCCCTAACCCATTCCCCCACTAACAGTTTAAGAATTCTGGGTGTACATGAAAATACTCTAAGCTTGAATACCATGTAGAGCTTGAAGAGCTAAGTGGAGTTAGAGATCAACACCCTGCCCCACGAGTACAAAAAGATCTCCAGTAAGGACAACCTGGGACATGTCACACATGTCTTCTGGTACTCCAGCACAACATCCATCTGCTCCACGCACCTTCCGGGAATAATCAGAGAGGACTTGGGGAAGAGGTCAGCACAGGGACTGAAAGGCCGCAGATGCAACCCAGTCCCGGTTCTGTCTTGAGCCACCACAAGGCAATATTCCATGAAGGTCAGACATCCTGGCTGGGGGAGGGGGAGGAAGAATTACAGCCTTCAGAGACCCCCTCCTCAGAGATTCCCTCCCCAGAACCTCTGGAGCACCAGTGATGTAACCTCCTGGCCACACCATCCAACCTGGACCCAGTACTGCAAAACCTGCCAGGAGCACGTCACCCTGGAGTTCAGGGACCCCCAAAACCTTGCAGCTACACGTTCCCAGCACAGCCTGGAAACAATGACCCTTGACAACTTCCCATTGGCCTTTTGACCTCACCAACACTCACTCCCAGCCCAGGCTGGGTCCAAAGTGCACATTAGTTTCACTGCTTGGCCAGTAACTCCCTATAACCTCCTGACAGCCACAGCCTTCTCTCCCTAGTCACCACAGCCAGTCTTTCCAGAGGCCCCAGACTACCTCTCACAGTCCAGAGGTCATATCTCTTGGCCAGAGACCCAGCACAGTGCTCTAAGGGTGTCCAACGGCCCCAGCACACACTTCCAACTCCGGCTGGCCCCAGGGACCATGGCCCAACTCGGAAAACATGCTGGTCTGGCAGCCACACAGCCTGGGCCCAAGGTCCCCAGAGCCCCCACTTTCAGCGTCTCCAGGGCAGTGGGAACCCTCAGGGTCTAAAGCCTTCAGCCTTCACTTCCTGACCCCCACAGGCAACTCAAGGCCTCATACACACATCAGCTCCACCTGGGCCAAACCCAAACAAGAGTAAGAAAAACCATGGCACTCACCGGCTTAGCCCCCGTTCCTCCTCCCCGCTCGGACTCATACACTCAGAGCAGAGCAACCGAGTGGCCGTTATAAACTGGGGCCCCGCGTGAGCCCGGGAGCTCGAGGCCCAGCGCGTGCACTGCGCCTGGACCACAAGGCGGACGCTGATTGGCTGCAGCGCCGCCACCCTCTCCGGGGGGCCCAGGCCCACTGAGCACGCTCAGGAGCCAACTGCACCTCGGACAGCGCCACATCCTCCCCTGCGCCTCCCGCTGGGCTGGCGCTGTGGGGCCAGGCCCTGAGTCGGCTTGCCCCGAGGGCTTAGGCTTCAGGCCTCTAACACTGACAACTCATCCCTTTCCAGTCGGCCCCCAGTGCTGATTGGCTGTGGAATTTGCCCTTTCCTGCCCTTTCTGTGAAAAGACTGCGTCCTGAATCTCCTTCTGATTGAAGTTGGTAGGCGTCTTAGAGTCGTTCTCACTCATAACGACCCCGTGTACAACAGAACGAAACACAGCCGGGTCCTGCGCCCTCCTCACAGTCACTCTTACGCTTGAGCCCATTGTTGCAGCCACTCTGTCAATCCATCTTGTAAAGGGTCTTCCTCTTTTTTGCTGACCCTCCACTTTACCAATCATGATGTCCTTCCCCAGGGACGGATCCCTCCTGATAACATGTTCAAGGTATGTGAGATGTAATCTCATCATCCTTGCTTCTAAGGAGCATTCTGGTTGTACTTCTTCCAAAACAGATTTGTTCGTTCTTCTGGCAGTCCATGGTATATTAGATATTCTTCGCCAACACCATAATTCAAAGGCATCAATTCTTCTTTGGTCGTCCTTATCCATTGTCCAGCTTCTGCATGCATATAAGGCGATTGAAAATACTATGGCTTGGGTCAGGTGCAACTTAGTCTTTAAGATGACATCTTTTTTATTTTTTTTTCTGCCTGATTAGCCCTGGAGACTTCCTTTGCAAATGCTCAGGGTTGCCATCACCAGGGCCTGACTACCCAATAAGCAAGGTACACACGGGCCCAATGGTGCTTTCCCATCAATCTGCAGTGCACAATTTCACCTGTCCCCCACCGTGTCAAGGACGTGGGGAAACCCACGTGAAATTGCTCACCACAGATTAGCAAGTAAATACAATGAAGCCTGTGTGTACCTTGCTTAATGCAAACTGGTGCACACCGTGCTTACTGGTTAACCTGCCCCTGAGTCCATCACCTTTCTTACCTCTGCCTCATCACCTTGAATAACTAGCGCTGCAAACCCTTTCGCCCCTTTACAATCTCTGGAGAAATTCGGAATACACTCGATAGTACACAACACCAGACTGCCGCCACACCCAGTCCAACCCAAAAAGCCAAACCCATTGCCATCCAGTCGATTCTGACTCATAGCGACCCCAGAGGGAAGAGTAGAACTGCCCCATAGGGTTTCCAAGAAGCGGCTGGTGGATTCAAACTGCCAAAAAGTTAGCCGCGAAACACTCAATCACTGTGTCACCAGCACTCTGCCGCCACACTCAGGGGCGGGTTAACCAGTACGCACGCTGTGCGCCAGTTTGCACCGAGCAAGGTACACATAGGCTTAATGAAGTATTTATTTGCTAATCTGTGGTGAGCAATTTGACACGGCTGTCACCACATCTTTGACGTGGTACGGGAACAGGTGAAACTGTGCACTGCAGATCGGTGGGAAGGCACAACTGGGCCCCTGCATACTTGGCTTAGTGGGTATTTCGGCCCTGGGCCACCTGATTTTGGCTGGGAGGCGCTCAAGAGCCAGCCAAGCTTTCAGGTACCTGTGGACGGCTCCCTTTTCCCGCCTCTTGCCCTGCCCCACCGCTGATTGGCTGCAGAACTCACTCCCCAACTCACCCGAGAGTGTGCAGGGGAGCGGGGACGGCACCATGGGGGCGGTGCCTTCACCTGTGATTGGCCTAGAGGCTCGCGCTCCAAATTCTGATACCTTGACTACGCTGAGCCAGGTTAACTGCGTATCTCACATACCCCCCCCCCCCACCACACATTAGAGAGAAAGAGTCAGTGGGCTTTCCGCCTGCAGGGTTTTGGTGCTGACAGGCCGCGAGCTCGCAGCACGCCCCCTTCTACGCCCGCGCTGGGTGGGCGCACAGGTCGACGAAGGCGCCTTTGCTGATAGTCTCCGGTTGCTCGCGGAAGCATCCCCTCTCCCACCAGGCCCACTGCGGTCGCACCGTTGATTGGCTGGCACTACTGCGCTTAAAGTAGTGCTCTCTCGGACACAGCCAATAAGGCGCGAGGGCGTTTCCAGGAGGCGGGCGTGCTCCGCCGCTGCCGCTTCTGATTGGTCCTGGGGTCTGCCTCTTCGTCTTTGATTGACGGCAGGGCGGGGTGCAGAGCGTCCCCCAACGGTTTCAGGAGGCAGTTAGGATTCCCTGCCTTTGCTTCAGTTCAGCTCCCGGCCTCCGCCGAGAGTTGTCGGGCGCGTCCTTCCAGCGACTGGCTGAGGAGCTGGGGCGGGAGGGAGGGCGCGAGGTCCTTCTCAGGAGGGCGCGACGTGCAGGAGCCTGGGACGGCGGCCCAAGCGTTAATCCTTACCGAGACAGCCTGGGACAAGTTCCCGGCCCGAGCGGGAGCAAAACTCTCAAACAGCAGGGGAAAGACTAGCGCTGTAGTAGTAGTCACAACAACCAAAACAAACAAACAAACAAACAAAAAAAACCCGTTGTTCTGGAGTCGCTTCCGACTCATAACGACCCTATAGGACAGGATAGAACTGGCCCATAGGGTTTCCAAGGCTGTAATCAAACGCATTGCGTTGGGCAAATCTGCTGCAAAAGACCTTTAAAGTGTTGAACAGCAAAGATGTCACTTTGAAGACTAAGGTGCACCTGACTTGAGCCATGGTATTTTCAGTCGCCTTATATGCATGTGAAAGCTGGGCAGTGAATAAGGAAGGCCAAAAAGAAATTGATGTCTTTGAATTACAGTGTTGGTGAAGAATATTGAATATATCATAGACTGCCAGAAGAATGGACAAGCCTGTCTTGGAAGAAGTACAGCAAGAGTGCTCCTTAGAAGGGAGGTTGGTGAGACTTGTCTCAGGTACTTTGGACATATTATCAGGAGGGACTAGTCCCTGGAGAAGGACATCATGCTTGGTAAGGTAGAGGGTTATCGAAAAAGAGGAAGACCCTCAACGGGTTGGATTGACACAGTGGCTGAAATGATGGGCTCAGACATAGCAACAATTGTGAGGATGGTGCAGGACCGGGCCGTGTTTTGTTCTGTTGTACATAGGGTGGCTATGAGTTGGAACCGACTAAGTAGCACCTAACAATAAGTGCTCTGAAAAAAAGACTCAAGATAGATACTCTGAGAATATAAAGTAGGACTGTGACCAGGTCAGGGTTTCAAGAAAGGCTTCCTGGAGGCAGTGATGCTTGCACTAAGACCTGAAGGGTAAGTGTCTTAGTTATCTACTGCTGCTATAACAGAAATACCACAGGTGAAAAGAAAGCCCTTGTCTCTTTTCAGCCTCTGTTTCTTGGATCCTTGGAGATCTCATGTGGCGTGGCATCTATCTTCTCCATCTGTGCTCGCTGCTCCACTTGCTTAACTACTCTTTTGTATCTCAAAAGAGATTAGTTACACATCCTGCACTAATACTTCCTAATTGACATAACAAAAAAATTCCCAAATGGTATTATAACCACTATAGTGCTTAAGATTTATAACACATATTTTCTGGGGACACCACCAGACTAGGGAGAGGGAACAGTCTTCCAGGGAGCAGAAAAGTAGCTTCCGGAGCTAGGGGCAGGAAGAGTGTGGCCCAAAACGCGAGTGTGGCTGGAGCAGAGAAAGCAAAGTGAGGGGATGTAGGGGAAAGCAGGTGAGAGTGAGGCCGGAGGGGCTGGCAGGTGTTGGCCTAGTAGGCCACGGTCAGGAGTTTTGGTGTTATCCTTAAAGCCAAACAAAGCCATGGAAGGAGGTGTTTATTTTTTCCAGAGAATAGTTTAATGAACCCCCATGTGTCCATTGCCCAGATGCAACAGTTATCAGCAGTCCGCCTTTCTTGCTTCATTGATATGCCCTCAACTTTTTTTAGGTTTTTCTCTTTGAACAAATTCTACTTAAAAATGAAAGCTATTGGGACAAAAATGTTGAGAAGGGGAAAATACACAAACATAATGTGGCTTTAGTAGGAGAATGAGGTATGTACATACTTGGCTTTATCTAGTGGTAATTTATGCTTTTTGTGAGATATTTTGAAAATACCTGAAAAAAATCTTCAACAGAATTCATATTTTTATTCTGACATTTCCAGCATTTTAAAGGAGTGTTTTCACAAGATTAAATTTGACTGGGGTTTGAACACTCACTCTGCTTAAGGATTTATATGGCAAACATCCTGTATGTAAGTACTTGCATGTTGTTATGGATTGAACTATGTCCCCCCAAAATGTATGTTGTACACCCTAACCTCTGTGCCTGTGGTTATAATCCCATCTGGGAATGGATTGTCTTGTTATGTTAATGAGACAGGATTAATGTAGGGTTTATCTTGAGTCAATCTCTTTTGAGATATAAAAGAGATTAAACAAGCCATCAGAGAAGAGATGGGGTAAGATAGATGTCAAGACACATGGAAATGTCCAAGGAAACAGGAAGCAGAAGCTGAAGAGTTAAGGACCTTCCTCCAGAGCTGACAGAGAGCGAAAGTCTTCCCATAGAGCTGGCACTCTGAATTCGACTTCTAGCCTTCTAAATTGTGAGAAAATAAATTTCTGTTTGTTAAAGCCATCCACTTGTGGTATTTCTGTTATAGCAACACTAGATAACTAAGACATAATTTGGTATCGAGAGTGGGGTGCTGCTCTAACAAATACCTACAATGTAGAAGTGGCTTTGGAATTGGGTAATGGGTGTAGACTGGAAGAGTTTTAAGGTGCCTAATAATAAAAGCCTAGTTTGCCTTGAAGAGACTTTTGGTAGAATTATAGATGTCAAAGGCAATTCTGGTGAGGACTCAGAAGGAAGTGAGGAGAGCTATAGAGAAAGTCTCCATTGTCTTAAAGAATACATATGACGCCAGCAACAGAATGCTGCTAGAGCTGTGGATGTTAAATGTTCCTCTGATGAGGCTTTAAAAGAAAATGATAAACATGTGATCGGACAATGAAGGAAGGGCGATGCTTTTTATGCAGTGGCAAAGAACTTGTCTGAATTATGTTTAAATGTTTGGTGGAAGGTAGAACTTGTAAGTGATGAACTTGGATACCTGGCTGATGAGATTTCTAAGTAAGATCCTAAAAAGGCCACATAGTTTCTCCTTGAAGCTTGTAGTAAAATTCAAGAGGAAAGAGATGGACTTAAAAATGAACTGTGCAAAAGGAAATCAGAACTTAAAGATTTGGAAAATTCTGTTGTACAAACTAAGGACATGTGTCCTAGAATTTTCACCAAGGATGTGGCTACACAATCTTTTGTTAAAGAGGTTAAGCCTATGATCTAACCAACCGTAACAGCAGAAAACCCATCAGCTTAGACTGAAGTGGTCAGAGACAGGACAAAAGGAAATAAAACTGTCTGCCTCAAGGATATGAACAGGTACTTTGCCAAAGAAGACATTCAGGCGGCTAACAGACACATGAGGAAATGCTCATGATCATTAGCCATTAGAGAAATGCAAATCAAACCTACAATGAGATACCATCTCACCCCAACAAGGCTAGCATTAATCCAAAAAACACAACATAATAAATGTTGGAAAGGTTGTGAAGAGACTGGAACACTTATACACTGTTGGTGGGAGTGTAAAATGGTACAACCACTTTGGAAACCGATCTGACGCTTCTTTAAAAAGCTAGGAATAGAAGTACCATACGATCCAGCAATCCTGCTCCTTGGAATATATCCCGGAGAATTAAGATTGTCATACGAATAGATATATGCACACCCATGTTCATTGCAGCACTGTTCACGATAGCAAGAAGATGGAAACAACCTAAGTGTCCATCAGCAGACAAATGGATAAACAAATTATGGTATATTCACACAATGGAATACTATGCAATGATAAAGAACAGCAATGAATCCGTGAAACATAACATGGAGGAATCTCAAAGGTATTGTGCTGAGTGAATTTAGTTAGTTGCAAAAGGACAAATATTGTATAAGACCACTATTATAAGAACTCAAGAAAAGGCTTAAACACAGAAGAAAACATTCTTTGATGGTTATGAATGTGGGGAGGGAGGGATATGGGTATTCACTAACTAGAAAGTAGACAAGAATTATCTTAGGCGAAGGGAAGGACAGCACACACTACAGGGGAAGTCAGCACAACTGGACTAAACCAAAGCTAAGAAGTTTCCTGAATACAACCAAACACTTTGAGGGACAGAGTAGCAGGGGCAGGGGTCTGGGGACCATGGTTTCAAGGGACATCTAGGTTAATTGTCGTAACAAAATTTATTAAGAAAATGTTCTGCATCCCACTTTGGTGAGTGGTGTCTGGGGTCTTAAAAGCTATTGAGAGGCCATCTAAGATGCATCAATTGGTCCCAAGCCACCTGGAGTAAAGGAGAATGAAGAACACCATAGACACAAGGAAAGTATTAGCCCAAGAGACAGAAAGGGCCACATAAATCAGAGACTTCATCAGCCTGACACCAGAACTGGATGGTGCCCGACTACCACAATGACCGCCCTGACCGGGAACACAACAGAGAGTCCCTGACAAAGCAGGAGAAAAGTGGGGTGCAGAATTCAAATTCTAGTAAAAAGACCAGACTTAATGGTTTGATTGAGACTAGAGGGACTCTGGAAGACAAGGCCCCTAGATTCTCTGTTAGCCCCAAACTAAAACCATTCCTGAGGCCAACTCTTAAGACAAAGTTTAGACTGGGCTATAGGACATAAAGTGATACTTGTGAAGAATGTGCTTCTTAGCTCAAGTACATCCATGAGACTAAATGGGCAGCTCTGTCCAGAGGCGAGATGAGAAAGCAGAGAGGATCAGGAGCTGGTTAAATGGACACAGGAAATCCAAGGTGGAAAGGAAGAGTGTGCTGTCACAGTATAGGGAGAGCAACTAGGGTCATATAACAACATATATATAAATTTTTGTATGAGAGACTAACTTGAATTGTAAACTTTCACTTAAAGCACAATAATAAAAATAAATAAATAAAATTCATGAAAACTCTGCCTCATGGAATTCTACAGGCAGGAAACAGGCCAAAGGAGCTACATCTGTTGTCCTCCAAGAAAAGGACCATCCCTGGAGCAGTTCGGAGATCAGCAGAAATGTTGGCAGGAGCATGGGAAGCAGGGCCTACTGAGTGTCATAAGGCAGGGCCACGGTATCCTGGATCTCAAAGTGGGGGCCATAGCCTCCTAGGTTTCAAAGAGTCAGATCTTCACCAGCTGGGTTCTTCAGTGTGGGGCTGCCATTCATGAGTGCCAGGGCGATGGAGCCACTCCCCAAAGCTGAGGGAGTGGGGCTGTCATGCCCAAGAGGCAGAAGAATGGGGCCTGCCGGGGCCAAGGGGGTAGGGATGCCACTCAGATAGACTAGGAGAATGGAGTCACCCAAAGATGAGGAAGCAGATCTACCTTTCCAGTGGGCCTGGAAGGCAGAGCTGAAGCCAAGGCATGAGGGGCCTCCATGCAGTATCCAGAGAGCATGGCCAACACTCAGAGTCTGGAGGGCAGGACCATTGCCTAGGTGATCTCAGAGAACAGAGGATTATGTATTTTCAACCCTTGAGAGCTCATGTAAATTGTTCTGCTGGGTTTTGGACTTGCTTTGTGCCCCTTATCCCTTCTTTCCCTCCAATTTCTCCTATTTGTAATGGAAATGTCTACCTTGTGCCTGTTCCATGATTGTACTTTAGAAACAGATAACTTGTAGTCTAGATTTCACAGGTGTGACCATTAAGGTTGTGGGTCAACTTGGCTGGGGCATGATTCTCAGTGGTTTGGCAGTTATGATGTAGTTTGCCAGTTGCGTAATGATGTAATCACTTCCATGATGAGATCTGATATAATGTGATTACTTCCAAGATGGGATCTGCTGTGAGTAGCCAATCAGCTGAAAGGAAGTTTCCTTAGGGTTGTGGCCTGCATCCAGTATAGGTGGATTTTCTGGCAAGGTTTGTGGGCTTTTGCTCAATCTGATTCTGCAGCTAGCTCCTGTTCATCTGTCCTCCAGTTTTTGGGACTTGAGCTAGCAGCTTATCTGCCTACCGTGGGATTCATCAGCCTCTGCAGTCTGTGAGCCAGTGGCTTGCCAACTTACCTGCTCATCTTGGGATTTATCTGCCTCCACAGCCTATGAACTAGAGGCCTGTTGTCTGACCCACAGAGCCATAAATTTGGACGTGCACAGCAGCACTCCATCATTCAATGGAAGTGGTATATAGGAGATGGGGCCTGAGCAGGACCTGGAGGCACAAGTAAGTCACATGAGGAAGTGGCCCAGATGCCCATGGTCTCCACTCCTGTCACATTACCTTCTATCTCCCAGTCTGCACCTGTGGCCTCATGGGGAGTTCCTTATGATTAGTTGACTGTGAACAGATGTCTCTTCACAATACGCAGGCACACTGGAAAGTGGACAGCAGCAGCACTACAGCCCCTTTCTGGGACCTCCCTGAAGGACAGTGGGGAAGGGAAATCCTCCCAATGGGCAGAACTCCGAGCAGTGCACCTGGTTGTTCATTTTGCTTGGAAGGAGAAGTAGACAGACGTGCGATTGTGTATTGATTCATGGGCTGTGGCCAGTGGTTTGGCTGGATGGTCAGGGACTTGGAAGGAACATGATTGGAAAATTGGAGACAAGGAGGTATGGGGAAGAGGTATGTGGACAGACCTCTCTGAATGGGCCAAAGAAGTGAAGATATTTGTGTCTCATGGGAATGCTCATCAAAGGGTGACCTCAGCAGAGGATGATTTTAACAATCAAGTGGCTAGGATGACGTGTTCCGTGGAAACCAGTCACTCTCTTTCCCCATCCACTCCCGTCATTGCCCAATGGGCTCATGAACAAAGTGGCCATGTTGTCAGGGATGGAAGTAATGCATGGGCTTAGCAACGTGGATTTCCACTCACTAAGGCCGCCTTGGCTACAGCTACTACTGAGGGCACAATCTACCAGCAGCGGAGACCAACACTGAGTCCCCGATATGGCATCATTCCTCAAGGTGATCAGCCAGCAACCTGGTGGTAGGTTGATTACATTGGACTGCTTCCATCATGGGAAGGGCAGTGTTTTGTTTTTACCGGAATAGGCATTTACTCTGGATGTGAATTTGCCTTCCCTGCATGTAATGCCTCTGCCAAAACTACCATCCCTGGACTTACAGAATGCCTTATCCATCGTCATAGTATCCACACAACATTGCCTTGGGTTAAGGGACTCACTTCAGAGCAAAGGAAGTGTGGCAATGGGCTCATGGAATTCACTAGTCTTACCATATTCCCCATGGTAAGAAGCAGCTGGCTTGATAGAACGATGGGATGGCCTTCTAAAGACACAGTTACAGTGCCAGCTAGGTGGCAATACCTTGGAGGGTTGGGGCAGTGTTCTCCAGGAGGCTATATATGCTCTAAATCAGCATGCAATATATGGTGCTGTTTCTCCCATAGCTAAGATTCATGGTTCCAGGAATTAAGTGGTGGAAATGGGAGTGGCACCACTCACTATTACCCCTAGTGACCCACTTGCAAAATTTTTGCTTCCTCTCCCACCATCCTATGCTCTGCGGGTCTGGAGGTCTTAGTTCCAAAGGGAGGAATGCTCCCACTTGGAGACGCATCAGTGATTCCATTGAACTGGAAGCTAAGAATGACACCTGGCCACCTTGGGCTCCTTATGCCTCTGGATCAACCAAGAAGGGAGTTACCGTATTGACTGGTGTGATTACCTGATTACCAAGAGGAAATCGGATTGATATTACGTAATGGAAGTAAAGAAGAGTATGTCCGGAATGCAGGAGATCCCTTAGGGTGTCTCTTAGTACTACCGTGCCCTGTGATTAAAGTCAATGGAAAACTACAGCAACCCAATTCTGACATGACTACTAATGGCCCAGACCCTTCAGGAATGAAGGTGTGAGTCACCCCACCAGGCAAAGAACCACGACCAGCTGAGGTGCTTGCTGAGGGTAAAGGGAATATAGAATGGGTGGTGGAAGAAGGTAGTTCTAAATACCAGTTACGACCACGTGACCAGTTGCAGAAACAAGGACTGTAATTATTAGGAGTATTTCTTACTCTTATGTGTGTGTCAAATATTTTTGTTTCCTTCACTTTTAAAATATAAGATGTAAACAGGGCTAGTACGTTTTCAGTTGTACACGTTAGTTGTATCATGTTAGGCGCAAGTATAACTTTCTAATTGTCTTTATTCAAAGATTATGTATGGTTTAAGGAGATGTGTACAGATGCGAAGCTGACAAGGGGTGGGCTGTGATTGTTAAGGTTGTCTGTCAACTTGGCTAGGTCATGATTCTCAGTGATTTGGCAGTTATGATGTAGCTTGGCAGTTGTATAATGATGTCATCACCTCCATGATGAGATCTGATATAATGTTATCACCTTCATGATGGGATCTGCTGTGAGTAGGTGATTAGTTGAAAGGGAGTTTCCTTGGGGATGTGGCCTGCATCAACATAGGTAGACTTACCTATATATATAGGCTTATAGGCTTTTGCTCCTACAGCTGGCTCTTTTTCATCTGACTCTGGTTCTTGGGACTTGAGCTACCAGCTTACCTGCTGAACCTGGGATTTGTCTGCCTCCACAGTCTGAGCCAGAGCCCTGTTTTCTGACCTTATGATCTTGGGTTGGCCAGCCCCTGCAGCTACATGAGTCAGAAGAAGCCTCTAGCTTGACCCACTGACTTGGGACTTTCCAGCTTCTACAACCGTGTGAGCCATTTCCTTGATATAAATCTCTCTCTATATATATACATATATATACACACACAAACACATATGTGTGTGTGTGTGTGTGTGTGTGTGTGTGTGTATAAGCTTCACTGGTTTTGCTTCTCTAGAAAGGTTATGATCAAGAACCAATGGTACTGAAGGAAGAAGTCCAAGCTGCACTGGATCCATTGGTGCAAAACAAGCCTCCAGGAATTGATGGAATACCAACTGAGATGATTCAACAAGTGGATGAAGTACTGGCATGCTCAGTCGTCTATGCCAAAAAATTTAGAAGACAGCTACCTGGCCAACCGACTGGAAGAGATCCATGTTTATGCCTATTACAAAGAAAGGTGATCTAACCAAATGTGGAAATTAACGAGCGATATCATTAATATCACATGCAAGTAAATTTTTGCTGAAGATCATTCAGAAGTGTCTGGAACAGTACATCAACTGCCAGAAATTCAAGCCAGATTCAGAAGAGGATGTGGAAAGAGAGAGATCATTGCTGATGTCAGATGGATCCTGGCTGAAAGCAGAGAATACCAGAAAGATGTTTATCTGTTCTTTATTGACTATGCAGAAGCATTCAACTGTGTGGAGCATAACAAATTATGGATGAGATTGCAAAGAATGGGAATTCCAGAACACTTAATTGTGCTCCTGAGGAGCCTGTACACAGACCAAGAGGCAGTCGTTCAGACAGAACAAGGGGATACTGCATGGTTTAAAGTCAGGAAAGGCGTGCGTCAGGGTTATATCCTTTCACCATACTTATTCAATCTGTATGCTGAGCAAATAATCCAAGAAGCTGGACTATATAAAGAACATGGCATCAGGATTGGAGAAAGAGTCATTAATAACTTGAGATATGCAGATGACACAACCTTGTTTGCTGAAAGGGAAGAGGACTTGAAGCACTTATGATGAAGATCAGAGACTACAGCCTTCAGTATGGATTACACCTCAACATAAAGAAAACAAAAATCCTCACAACTGGCCAATTAGCAACATCATGATAAACAGAGAAAAGAAGGAGGTTGTCAAGAATTTCCTTTTACTTGGATCCACACACAATCAGCACTCATGGAAGCAGTAGTCAAGAAATCAAAAGATGCGTTGCATTGGGCAAATCTGCTGCAAAAGACCTCTTTAAAGTGCTGAAAGGCAAAGATGTCATCTTGAAGACTAAGGTGTGCCTGACCCAAGCCATGGTATTTTCAGTCTTGTCATATGCATGCAAAAGTTGGGCAATGAATAAGGAAGACCGAATAAGAATTGATGCCTTTGAATTATGGTGTTGGTGAAGAATATTGAATACACCGTGGACTGCCAGAAGAATGGACAAATCTGTCTTAGACGAAATTCAGCCAGAATGCTCCTTAGAAGCAAGGATGTCGAGACTTCATGCCACGTACTTTGGACATGTTATCAGGAGGGACCAGTCCCTGGAGAAGGACATCATGGTTGATAAAGTAGAAGGTCAGCAAAAAAGAGGAGGACCCTTAACAAGATGAATTGACGCAGTGGCTGCAACAATGGGTTCAAGCATAATAACGATTGTGAGGGTGCTGCAGGATCTGGCAGTGTTTTGTTCTGTTGTACATAGAGTACTATGAGTCAGAACCGACTCGACAGCACCTAACGACAACAGAAAACCCAGCCTAAGACAAAAGGTTAATAGATGAAGAAGAATTTTGCCCCAGGATGGAATATGCCTAAAGTCTCACTCATACTTGATTGAGATGATTCAGAAGATGAGATTTTGGACATGAATTTTCTTTAAGACTTTTGGGGTGATGTGACAGAGTGAATGTGTTTTGCATGTCGCAAGGACAAGAATTTTGGGGGGCCAAAGGGTGGAAGGTTGTGGGTTAAATTTTGTCCCCAAAAAATATGTATTGTAAATTCTAACCTCTGTGCTTGTGATTATACTCCCATTTGGGAATGGATTGTCTTCATTGTAGTAATGAGACAGGATTATATAACTAGATAATTAAGATGCTTGTTCGCAAAATGTTTTGCTATTAAAGCAAAAAGTGTATGACATGAATCACAGTGGCTGTTAACACCCTTCCTTCCTGATCAGAAAATTTGCCTTTACTAAAGAAAAGATTTGGTGTCGTGGCAGGAAAATGTACCCAAAACTCATTGTGGCTTTGGTCTGGTTGGTCATTTTCTTGAGGAAGGTCAGGGAAGTCTAGGAGCAGCATTTGTGCCTCATGCTTGCCAGTCTCCAGAAGGTGTCAGTGACTGCACCCATTATTTCTAGATCCATCCTCTGCAACTCTTGGTGGTATCTCACTTGGCGTCAGGCAATGATGTGATCAACAGATGCAACATTCGGCCTTTCAATTTGATTTTAGGTGTTCTTTTTGTATGACAAGAGGAACTTGAACACCAGGAACATTGTTTTGATCATTTTTCCAGCAGGACTAGAAGTGGCTGTCTGAAAAGACCATTTTCCCAACCTTTTACTTTTTAAGGCCCAGGGCATGAGAAGGCATTTAAGGGAATCATCATGTCTTCAATAGATGTCTTACTTTTTTTTTGGTATTAGCTTTTTTTAAAAATATAATTTATTTTATTTTTGTTGTTGTTGAGAATATATACAACAGAACATACACCAGTTCAACAATTTCCACATATACAATTCAGTGACACTGATTTCTTTCTTTGAGTTGTGCAACCATTCTCACCCTCTTTTTCCAAGTTGGTCCTCCCCCATTAACATAAACTCTCTGCCCACTAAGGTTCCTATCTAATCTTTCGAGTTGCTGTTGTCAATTTGATCCCATAAAGGTAGCTCTTAAAAGAGCACAATGCTCAAGGCAGACATTTTTCACTAGTTAAGCTAAACTATTGTTGGGTTTTCAGAAGACTTCAGGGAATATTTTTGCTTTAAAGTTTAAAGATTATCTCAGGGCAGCAGTTTCAGGGGTTCATTCAGCCTTCATGGCTCCAGAAAAGTCTGGACTCGATAAGAATTTGCAATTCTGCTCTGCATTTTCTCTCTTTATCAGGATTCTTCTATAGAATCTTTGATTAAAATGTTCAGTAATGGTAGCTGGGCATCATTCAGTTCTCTGGTCTCATGGCAAAGGAGGCAGTTGTTCTTGGGGGCGATTAGCCACACATTCCATTTCCTCCTCCTATTCCTGACTCTCCTTCTTCCTCTGTTCCTCCAGGCAAATAGAGACCAACCGTTGTGTCTTGGATGGCCGCTTGCAAGCTTTCAAGACCCCAGCCACTATGCAATGAACTAGGAGGTAAAACAGAGGCCCTAAACATATTATTAGGCCAATGAAACCATGACCCTAAACCTCCAAATCAAAGAACCAAATCTCAGGTTTTTGGTTGTACATAAGCAGCCCCAGTAGCTACTCTTTTTTTTTTTTTTGTCGTTGTTGTAAATATATCACACAACTTTTGCCAATTCAACTTTTTAGAGGTGTACAACTTACGGACAGCAATTACATTAATTGGCTGTGCAACCCTACCTTTAATCAATGCGATTTTTCCATCACTGTAAACTGAAAGTCAGTACTCCATAAGCAATAACCCCTTCTTTCCCCTCCCTCTAGCCTCTGGTCACCAGTAATAAACTTTAGTCTCTATATGCCTGTATATAAGTGAGGTCACATGATATTCAGTCTTTTGTGATTGACTTATTTCACTCAGCATGTCTTCCAGCTCCGTCCATACCGCAGTATGTACCGAGATTTCATTTGTCTTCCTGGCTGAGTATCTTACTTGAGTCTGAAACATGAATTTAGAAAAAGCATTGTCTCCTTAATCTTGTGTGACGTCTGAAATTCTGAAAAAGGTACCAATTCATAGGACAGCTCTTCGGTTTCTGGAGGACTGGCTCATGGTCCAGGCTTCTGTTGACACTGTTTCTTATGTGGCTTCTTCCCTTGAACTGCAGGCCACTGGAGGAAATCACAACTGTGGAACGCTCTCAGACGGAGGCATCTTTTCCTCGTCCTGGATTCCCTATGTGGTGGATTGTTTGTAAAATTGGCCTCCCTAATTCTCTTCCCTGTCTGCACGCCCTTCAGTAGCCGGTCACCTTCCACATTAACTGTGGACTTAGCCATGTGACTTGCTTTGACCAATGGAACAATAGCAAATGTGACAAAAGCAGACTTAAAAAGTGCTTTACACTTTGGGGATGTGTCTTCTCTGGCTGTTCTTGGGATCCCTATGAGCACTGCCATGTAACTAAGCCTGGGCAAGCCTGCTGTTGGTAAAGTAGAGGGTCAGCAAAAAAGAGGAAGACCCTCAACACTATGGACTGACGCAGTGGCTGCAACAATGGGCTCAAGCATAACAAGGACTGTGAGGATGGTGTAGGACCGTGCAACGTTTCCTTCTTTTGCACATAAGGTTGCTGTGAGTCGGAGCTGACTCGACAGAACCTAACAGCGTAACAACAGTCTGCTGTAGACATATGGCCCAGTCGGAGCCATCACCCCAGCCACCTACACCAACTGTCAGCTAGCACCAACTGGCATACATGTGAGGCTGCCCCAGACCAATCAGCCCCTAGTCTCCCTACTAGCTGACTGCAGCATGAGTGACCCAGGTGAGACCAGCAGAAGAACTGCCCAGCTGAGCTCAGCCCAAATGATCCCACGGAATCAGGAGCAAAGAACATAATCATTATTTTAAGCCACTGTGTTTTGAGGTGGTTAACAAAAACTCACTGATATACCCTGGACCAGAGTAGTTTCTAGGCTTTATTGCCTGCCTTTACTCTGATATTTGTTCTGATATTTGTTGAAAACTTTCCTCAGTTTATAGTCTTGCTTCCTTAATCTTCTGAATGAATTTTTAATGAAAGGAACTGTAATACCGGGAGTCTTCTTTTGATCATTTTTCCAGCAGCACTGGAAGGGGCTCTCCAAAAACCATTTTCTTGTCCCTTTACTTTTCTGGTTTGCATCTTTCTATTTCCATTTGTGTGGAGCCCTGGTGGCACAGTGGTTAAGTGATATGGCTGCTAACCAAAAGGTGGGCAGTTCGAATCCACCAACTGCTCCTTGGAAACTCTATGGGGTAGTTCTACTCTGTCCTGTAAGGTTGCCATGGGTTGGAATTGACTAGATGGCAATGGGTATTTCCATTTGTAGAGCAGCTGAGAAGGCCGTCAATTCAGTGAGAAATAGTGATTTTATTTCACGTTTCCAATAGATCTCCTGCTTGGATTAAGCAGCGCACCCCTAGCTGGGCTCAAGAAGATGTTAGAGGCCACTGACTACAATGTAGTGAAGAATAATAGATGCCTCCCGATCACAGCCCGGTAGGAACAAGAACAGAGCACTGGAATCAGGAAGAGAAAACCCTTCCTCCTGCAGTGTCCCTCCAGCGCCCTCTACTGACAAAGTCTAACCTTGTGCCAGCTGATAAATGTTGGAACAGAGAGGTAATAAATTGATAACTGGCACAAGGTGAGTGATAGGGACCTCTGATATTAATAAAAACGACAGTGATGGTAATGAATAACATTGAATTCTAAGTGATTTTGTGTCATTTATCACCTAGTCATGGGGAGGAAGGTTGATGGGGAGAGGGAGCAGTGGCCCTTTCTGCCCCCAGCGTCTGTTCACCCTTTGCTTGATCGAGCCCTATGCCAGTTCTGGGGAACCAATCACTCCCTGATCCCAGGCTGGGCCCTTGGGATGGCGCAGATTTCATCCCTGCTCCAAGGGCAAGTATGTGCCTGTCTTAGTTATCTAGTGCTGCTATAACAGAAATACCACAAGGGGATGGCTTTAACAAACAGAAATTTATTCTCCCACAGTCTAGGAGGCTAGAAGTCCAAATTCAGGATGCCAGCTCCAGGGGAAGTCTTTTTCTCTCTGTTGGATCTGGGGGAAAGTCCTTGTCATCAATTTTCCCCTGGTCTAGGAGCTTCTCAACGCAGGGACCCCAGGTCCTAAGGACGTGCTCCACTCCTGGCTCTACTTTCTTGGTGGTAGGAGGTCTCTCTCCTCTCTGCTCAATTCTGTCTTTTATCTCTCAAAAGAGATTGACTCAAGATACAACCAAATTCTGTACATTGAATCCTGCCTCATTAGCATAACTGCCACTAATCCTACCTCATTAACATCATCCCATTGCCGACAAGTTGATTCCGACTCATAGCGACCCTATAGGACAGAGTAGAACTGCCCCGTAGGGTTTCCAAGGAGCGCCTGGTGGATTCAAACTGCTGACCTTTTGGTTAGCAGCAGAACTCTTAACCACTACGCCACCAGGGTTTCCATTAACATCATAGAGGTAGGATTTACAACACATAGGAAAATCTTATCAGATGACAAAATGGTGGACAATCACACAATACAGGGATCACCGCCTAGCTCAGTTGACGCACGTTTTTTAGGGACACAATTCAATCCATAACAGTGCCCCAGGAATGATCAATCAGAGCATCCACGCCCCCTACACACGTTGACAGGACAGCACAACATCTAACCAGGACGATACGAAGCAATTGATAGAAAGCTTCACAGCCATTACTGGAAGGAAGCTCACATATCCATTCAGGATGCAGGTGCTGAAACTCTCCTGCCTCCTTTCCCAGTTAAGTTTCTTTATTTGTTTACTTCATATTTTATTTATCTCCTTAGCACTTAATATCCTCTGACGTGTTTGTGTTTCTTATTGGTCTTATCTCCCTTCCAGAAGGTAAGCTCTGTGAGGGAGATATGGAGGTCTGTTTTGTCTCCTGCGTGGCTCTCAGAAGCTACAACAGTGCCTGGCACACATGATAGGCAAGCAATCAATATTTATTGCATGAATGACTGTGTCATGGATTGAATTGTGTCCCCCCAAAATGTGTGTCAACTTAGGTAGGCCATGATTCCCAGTATTGTGTGATTGTCCACCATTTTGTCATCTGATGTGATTTTCCTATGTGTTGTAAATCCTACCTCTATAATGTTAATAAGGTGGGATGAGTGGCAGTTATGTTAATGAGGCAGGACTCAATCTACAAGATTAGGTTGCGTTTTAAGTCAATCAGTTTTGAGATATAGAAGAGAGAAGTGAGCAGAAATATGTGGGGACCTCACACCACCAAGAAAGTAACTTTGGGAGCAAAGCGCATCCTTTGGACTCGAAGTTCCTGCATTGAGAGGCTCCTAGACCAGGGGAAGATTGATGACAAGGACCTTCCCCCAGAGCTGACAGAGAGAGAAAGACTTCCCCTGGAGCTGGAGCCCTGAATTTGGACTTGTAGCCTACTAGACTGTCAGAGAATAAATCTCTGTTTGTTAAAGCTATATGCTTGTGGTATTTATAGCAGCACTAGATAACTAAGACTGTATGACTGAATCAGTGAGTATTGACTTGGAAACATATTCAGAATTTCACCACCTATAACCAGAGCAAATGCAATCTGTCTCAGTATAGCTTCCTGGGTCCCTACTCCCTGTTGGGGGCACAAGGGATCAGTGACATTGTCTGCATAAGATAGGTTCTCATTGGATTTGGAAAGGTCAGTGTTTATAACACCACTGCTCTTGAATACCCATGACTTACATCACTGTTATGGAAGACCTTACATAACAATGTAAGCTTTTCCATTTAATGGAGTATCTTAGTCATCTAGTGCTGCTATAACAGAAATACCACAAGTGGATGGCTTTAACAAAAAGAAATTTATTCTCTCACAGTCTAGGAGGCTGTTGTTGTTGTTGTTGTTAGGTGCCATCGCGTCAGTTCTGACTCATAGCGACCCTGTATACAACAGAATGAAACACTACCCGATCATGCGCCATCGTCACAGTTGTTGCTATGCTCGAGCCAATTGTTGCATCCACTATGTCAGTCCATCTCATCGAGGGTCTTCCTCTTTTTTGCTGACCCTCTACATTACCAAGCATGATGTCCTCCAGGGACTGATCCCTCCTGATAACGTGCAAAGTATGTGAGACGAAGTCTCGCCATCTTTGCTTCTAAGGAACATTCTAGCTGTACTTCTTCCAAGACAGATTTGTTTGTTCTTTTGGCAGTCCATGTTATATTCAATATTCTTCGCCAACACCATAATTCAAAGGCATTAATTCTTTGGTCTTCCTTATTCATTGCCCGACTTTCACATGCATATGACGAGATTGACAACACCATGGCTTGGGTGAGGCACACCTTAGTCTTCAAGGTAATATCTTTGCTTTTCAACACTTTAAAGTAGTCTTTTGCAGCAGATTTGCCCAATGCAATGCATCTTTTGATTTCTTGACTGCTGTTTCCATGAGTGTTGATTGTGGATTCAAGTAAAATGAAATTCTCGACAACTTCAATCTTTTCTCCATTTATCATGATGTTGCTTATTGGTCCAGTTGTGAGGATTTTTGTTGTCTTTATTTTGAGGTGTAATACATACAGAAGGCTGGAATTTTTGATCTTCACCAGTAAGTGCTTCACGTCCTCTTCACTTTCAGCAAGCAAGGTTGTGTCATCAGTATAACGCAGGTTGTTAATGAGTCTTCCTCCAATCCTGATGCCCCGTTCTTCTTCATATAGTCCAGCTTCTCAGATCATTTGCTCAGCATACAGACTGAATAAGTATGGTAAAAGGATACAACCCTGACGCACACCTTTCCTGATTTTAAACCACGCAGTATCCCCTTCTTCTGTTCGAATGACTGCCTCTTGATCTGTGTACAGGTTCCTCAAGAGCACAATTAAGTGTTCTGGAATTCCCATTCTTTGCAATGATATCCATAATTTGTTATGATCTACAGAGTCGGATGCCTTTGCACAGTCAACAAAACACAGGTAACTATCTTTCTGGTATTCTCTGCTTTCAGCCAGGATCCATCTGACATCAGCGATGGTATTTTCAATATGACATTCCGGTCAAAGCTGGGTTATATAACCAAGGTTTCCAAATATGTCTTGTTAATGAAGAGGACAAATTCTTACTGAACTTATGCAAATAAGTATATTGCCATAAAATAAGAATACTCACTAAGCGTTTTCTAATTTTGGAGGCATTAGGGAGAGAAAATATAAACGTTTCATTTTTTTTGTTGACAAAAGAAACTCCATGGTTTAGGAGAAATGAAAGAAGTTTCTTATATCTAGAAAACAGAAAGAACAAAACATCAGCAATATTCCCCACATTAAACCCATAATAATCTTTTAATCCACTCAGTCCTATGTCATTAATTTCTGTTCCACTCAATCCTGGATCAGCAGTTTGTGAGCCCCAGGAGTTCTGGAAATCTTGATTCAGTCCAGTGATATCGTTAGAGGTCTATGTTGAAAATATCTACCCTGTGGGGAGGGATCATTTGACTCTTTTTTTTTAAAAAAACTATTCTCTTGGTAATCAGTTTAGCCTTCCTTCTTTAGCATAAGCTTTTCTTTAACATCTCATAAATCAACCCATCAAATCTTAGCTAGCCTACCTAACCTTTTTAATCTTATGATTTTTTTTTCCATCTATGTTTTGACTTATGGTTCCCCTTTCCTCATTCTGGAACAACCTGTCCCTTTACGTTAGGACGAAATTACCCCTTTTTCCCTTAACAAAACTCTGCCCACATACTCAATCTACCCTAAGTTACTTTAAAAGATTCTGGAAACTGCCTTTAAGTTGACATACTAGAAAACATAAAAATTTTTGTCAGAACAAATTCACTTGCATTAATTCCTGGGAATATTAGGATTATTCAATTTGTATGTAAGCACTATAATTATTCAATTTATATATAAGTGCTTATATATATAATAATTTGTATATTATCTCTAAACCAATCAGGATAAAGCTCTTTGAAGAAATATTATAATCTAATTTGATAATACCATCTGGGGATGGGAAAATATTCCATTTTCATAACCCTATCTTCTGCCCATGGAAGCAGCAGTCAAGAAATCAAACGAGATATTGCATTGGACAAATCTGCTGCAAAAGACCTCTTAAAAGTGTTAAAAAGCAAAAATGTCACTTTGAGGACTAAGGTGCGCCTGACCCAAGCCATGGTATTTTCAATTGCCTCATATGCATGTGAAAACTAGACAATGAACAATGAAGACTGAAGCAGAATTAATGCCTTTGAATTAAGGTGTTAGCGAAGAATATTGAATAAATCATGGGCTGCTAGACGAACGAACAAATCTGTCTTGGAAGAAGTATAGCCAGAATGTTCCTTAGAAGCAAGGATGGTGCGACTTGGTCTTACATACATTGGACATGTTACCAGGAGGTACCAGTCTCTGATGGGACTAGTCCCAACGTGCTTGATAAAGTAGAGGATCAGCAAAAAAGAGAAAGACCCTCAACGAGATGGACTGACACAGTGGCTGCAACAATAGGCTCAAACATAGCAACAATTGTGAGGATGGTGCAGGACCGGGCAGCGTTTCGTTCTGTTGTACATAGGGTTACTATGAGTCAGAATCGACTCGATGACACTTAATAGTAACAACAATCTTCTGCGCGCTTTAAAGAATCTTTTAGAGAAGCAATTTAGAACAATTTTTGTCTTTTTGAGGCCTCATTAAACCAATCAAGATAAAAAATCAGTGCATTTTTCAAATGAACCAATTTATGTGTGTTTTTCAAAGTAGCTACTGAAGGCCCAAATCATAGGACAAGAGAAAGAAGCAGTTTCTCTTGGAAGAGAAAAAAAAACAAAAAAACAAAAACCTGAGACTTAAGACTTAACCCCATGAAACCTGACAAAGTCAGTCTTGACCATGCTACCTGATGTCCGGTGAAAACACCCAGACAGAATGCTTTCCCGAGATCAAAGCCAAAGCTCTTGGGACAAAAATGAGACAGAAAAGCCACAAACTCACCAGTCTCTGGGGAGAGCTCAAACAATAGGCTTACATGACCTACATGCCTGTTTTTGTTTTACCGTATGGTTTTCCTTTTTACAACAATCAACAATTTTAGACAGCACAACACAAAACAAAGCAAATGGGAACCCAGTTCTTCAAAGTGGTCACTCAAAATTCAAGGTACCTTTGGTACTGTCAACCCACTTCCAAGAACCATGTGGCTCCAGAGTGAGAACAGAAGGAGCTCGTGCTTAGAATTCCTAAATTCCTAAAATGACTACATTGAAACTGAGGTCCCCATCAAACAGCTGTCTAAAGGCACAGAGATTTATGCTTCTCATCCCAAATACACAGAACAAAAGGGTTACTTACCAGGATGATGGCCAGACTTCAAACCTGAGTCGAGTATAGCCTGAGTCCTCAATAAAACGGCGAGCTCAAAACACGAAAAGAGTGGGGCTCAAATCTGGTGGACTGATTCCACATCCTCCATGAGATTGGTGAGGGAAACACTGGACACAAAGGGCCCTTGGTGGGCTGGTACTTGTTCACTCAACAGTCATGGAATTGGCAGGGAGGGGGGAGGACTTCTCTGGGTCCCACTTCTGACACCAAAACTATTGAAAAAAAAATCTGATCAATAAGTCAATCAGAGTTAAAAAAGTTTTATTGGGTGGAAAAAACTGTTCTCAAACAGGGAGCACCCCTCTGAAGACATGAGCTCATCACATTACAATTTTGATTAGCTTATATACAGTACAAATTTTTAGGGATTTCCCAAAAGGAAAATTTAAAATGATTAGTTGTCATTCACTTAATCAGCAGGAGGTGGCTTGGACTGGTTTATTAAGTTTTCGTGTCTGCATTCTGTAGGCTAGTTATGGCTTATCTAATTATTTAAACTTTTCCCAGAACTGTCTTTATCATGAGTTTTTAGTTTCTGTGAAGGGTTGAGTTAAGTTTAAACACAGGGGCAGGGAGCAGGGGAGGGCATTTTCTTTAACAGAGCAGTTCTACTCTGTAACATATGGGGTGACCATGAGTCAGAATCAACTTCACACCAACAGGTTTTACTAGACTAAGAGTGACTAGGAGGAAAGGTTTGGTGATCTACTTCTGAAAATCAGCCAGTGAAAACCCTATGTATCACAATGGTCCCATCCCTGTTGTGCATGGGGTCATCATGAGTCAGGGGCTGACTTGTCAGAGGCTGACAACAATTGTGAAAATGAAGCAAATTTATAAGAAAAGACATACATGCATACATAAACTTTTATGTATTTTTCTCCTTTCTATAGTTTTATAGAATAAAAACATACATTCAGTTTTTTAAAATAAACTTTTTATTTTGGATGAATTTTAGATTTACAGAAAAGTTACAAAGATAGTATAGAGAGTTCCTGTATACCCTTGTGGAGTGAAGAATTACTTTACCCAAAGTATTTGGTCTTTGTTCTTGGTTCCTGAGAGAGAACCTCTAAACCCTGGGAATTTCCTGAGTGATTAGAGTGTCTTTGTTATTCAAGAGGACTCCAGACTACACTTGACAGGTTATGCTAATGAGGTGACTATTGGGGGGGGCTGGCTATGCCAGAAACACCCACCACATAATATCAGCCTGCCCTCCAGGAAGAGGAGTAGGGCTAGAGATTGAGTTTAACCATGTGACCAATGATTCAATCAATCATGCCTACCTAATGAAACCCCAATAAAAATTCTAGACACTGAAGCTTTGGCGAGCTTCCTGGTTGGTAATAGACCTTGATGTACAAAAGCGTAATACAGTCATGCGTTGCTGTCATGGATTGAATTATGTCCCCCAAAAATATGTGTATCAATTTGGCTCAGTCATGATTCCCAGTATTATGTGATTGTCCACCATTTTGTCATCTGATGTGATTTTCCTATGTGTTGTAAATCCTATCTCTATGATGTTAATGAGGCAGGATTAGAGGCAGTTATGTTAATTAGGCAGGACTCAATCTACATGATTAGGTTGTATCTTGAGTCAATCTCTTGTGAGATATAAAAGAAACAAGCAGAGAGACGGGGGGGCCTCATACCATCAAGAAAGTAGTGCTGGGAGCAGAGCATGTCCTTTGGACCTGGGGTTCCTGCTCAGAGACGCTCCTAGTCCAAGGGAAGATTGATGACAAGGACCTTCCTCCAGAGCCGACAGAGAAAGCCTTCCTCTGGAGCTGACGCCCTGAATTTGGACTTCTAGCCTACTAGCCTGTGAGAGAATAAAGTTCTGTTTGTTAAAGCCATTCACTTGTGGTATTTCTGTTACAGCAGCACTAGACGACTAAGACAGTCACTTATGTCCATGATAAATTCTGTGAAATAGGACTTCACGTGATTTGGATGATGTGCAAACACCATATTATATGCAGACAGTCCCTGGGTTACAAAAATCTGACTTACGTACAACCCATAGTTATGAACCAACCCCTGCAGATTCTATTAGATTAAAAATTCAAGGTACATAAAATGGTTTGTAATAACAAATGGGCACTACTTTGAGATGTGCATCAAAACATTATTATTATTACTGTATTATTATGTTACTACAGCCAGAATGCTCCTTAGAAGGAAGGATGGCAAGACTTCATCTCATATGCATTGGGCATGTTATCAGAAGGGACCAGACCCTGGAGAAGGACATCGTGCCTGGCAAAGTAGAGCGTTATCGAAAAAGAAGA
The DNA here is from genome assembly GCF_000243295.1 of Trichechus manatus latirostris. Lineage (NCBI taxonomy): Eukaryota > Metazoa > Chordata > Mammalia > Sirenia > Trichechidae > Trichechus > Trichechus manatus. Next base: position 1,392,664 of record NW_004444143.1, read on the forward strand.
TCATCAACGAGATGGATCGACACAGTGGCTGCAACAGCGGGCTCCAACATAGCAACAATTGTGAGGATGGCCCAGGACCGGGCAATGTTTTGTTCTGTTGTACGCAGGGTCGCTGTGGGTCAGAACCGACCTGACGGCACCTAACAACATTATTATGTTAACAATGTTTTAGTGCATCTGTGTTTCTTTAAATAAGTGCTTCTTTAATAATGTTTTTTATGTACTGTACCATTATACGCCTGCAATGCAATTGCTTTGTATGGAAGAGACACGAGATAAACACGTGATGCTTGCGGGAAGCTGTTGCGTTCGCTATGTCCCCTTCTCTGATTGTGATTTCTGAACTTATGGGACCACGAATGTCTATGAGGTGGGACGTTGCCTGAATGGACTTTATGTGGCACATGACTGTACATTCCTTAGCACATGGAAGCTCTGGGTTGGGGATCTCCCAAACCTTGGACTATGCATCTCTTTAAGTTGGTCCTGATGTGTATCCTTTATAATAAAGCTGTAATCTTAAGTATAGTGCTTTGCTGAGGTCTGTGAATTCTTCTAGTGAACTATTGAACCTGAGGGGTAGGGGGAACCCCTGAGTTTGTAGCCAGCAGGTTAGAAGCTCGGGGTCCTGGGGACATCTGAGCTTGCAGCTGGCGTCCTGAGTGGGTAATGGGAACCTCCAAATCTGCAGCCAGTTGGTCAGAAGTGCCGGCGTCCTTGGGACCTCTCAAGTTGTGGCTGGTGTCTGAAGTCTGGGGCAGCGTTTGAAGTCTGGCGGACTGTGCTCCTTACTGTAAGATCTGACCAAACTACAGCGGTTAAGGTCGGAAGAAGAAGAACTGGATTTGCAGTTGGTGTCAGAAGACTGACACCTTGCCCTTCACCCAGTTTCCCCTAATGCAAACATCTCACATGACCATGGTATGTTTATCAAAACTAGGAAAGTAACTCCAGTGCAGTACTATTAACTAAACTCCAGACTTTATTCAAGTTGGAGTGGTTTTCTCGCTGATGTCTTTTTTTCTCCTGGAGGACGCAATCTAGGACCGCAGTTTGCATTCGGCTCCTTTTAAACTTAGCTGCATAGCATTGCTGGGTGTGAGAGAAATGAATTACTTAACTAGTTCCGCTCTGATGTGATTTAGGCTGTTTCTCAGTTACTGCTTTCTCAGTTACGCTTGTACACAGGTCTTTTCATACATGTGTGAGTGTTCATGGAGCAGAGACCCAGAAGAGGGATCAACTGGGTGTGAGTTTTACATTTGAGGGGATAAACCCACTTGCCCTCGTGGAAGCATTGTACTCAACCGCGGACATAGTCAGAGATGTGTGCCCTGCTTGATTGCTAGAGAACATCATAGTTTATTCTTTCCATACCTATGACCTCAGACTGTGAGAGTTTGCTCAGAGGGGCAGGAGAGAAAGAGATAGGCTTAGGGAGGTGGCAAGGGTCTAGGCCGCACCAGGCTGTCAGTACCAGGCCGAGGAACGAGCCTTTGCGCTAAGGATCCTGGGGAACCAAGGAGGGAAGAGGCCAAGGAGGTGGGTTGTAGGGATGTGGTAGGGACACCATCAAGTGGCTTCATCTAGCTTAGGGGTTCCCAGCCCTGACCTGGCCCTCGCCTCTGAGCTCCCCTCTCACCCACAAGAGCAGGCCTCTGAGTGGAAGGTCCAGATCTGTCCTGCTGGCTGCGGCCTGCCTTGGCCCAGCCACACCGTTGCCAGGCCGGCTGAGCTGGACTCACAGGTGTGTGGTCCGGCAGGAGCCAGAGAGGGCAGTGAGGGGCGTGGGACAGAGTGGGGGCCTGCTGCCCGATGGCCCGGAGGCCAGCTTTGACAGCTCGAGGCCTGACCACTCTCAGCTGCTTAGGTGAAGTTCAAAAGCATTTAGGCAGAATAATTCTTTTTCTCAGTGCCTATCTTGTGGCCGTCCGTGGCGTTTTTATTTACGTTTCTTTCTTTTTTTTTTTTTTTAACATTTATTTCTTGATTTGTGTGAAGAACAAAAGCAATAACCACCCTGGAAAATCTGGAAAATACCAAAAAGCCCAAGGAATGAAATAAAAATCCCCTGTAAATGCCTCTTCTTCTCCAATAACCAATGATAATATTTGGGAGGCTTTTAAAAAATGTTTTAATGCAAACACACACATATTTCTATTTTTATCAGAAAAGGGATCATACCTGGCATGCTGTGTTATAATCTGCTTAACAATTTCCTGATTATTTCCCCGTGCCATTAAATACTCCTCATGCCATTAAATCCGTGTGGTTTTTAAGGGGAAAAACTGATTTTACACATATCGATCTCCATTAAATCCACAAACGATCTTTAAAGGCTCCCAGCCCAAAACTCATATTAACTTAGTATGTGCTGAGCCCGTGGGTGGGGCACCTCTTAGTGAAAGCATCCATCACGTGAGTGAATTAGGGTCTGTACATCAGGAAGGCTGGGGTCCCAAACATTTGAAATCGGGGCTTAGCAGAGACAGCTGCAGCCTCAGCAAGGAGTTTATCCCTGCGTTTGGTGCTGATCACACAGCACTGGGAAAATCCCCGATTCATAATAAAAGGTCTAACTTTTCCTGAGCTCTCTGAATGCATCCCATGAAGTAGGTACTGTCACAGCCCTCATTTTACAGAGGGGCGCATCCAGGCGCACAGAGAGAACTCAGCTGCCCCAGTGTGATGGTGCTGACTCCTGGCCTGTCTCAGAGATCTGAGTCACAGGAGGACTTGCCTGAATTCAAAAGCAGATTAAGATGGAATGCCCCTTTCCTTGACACATTTATAAGCAGGTCAAATATATGCCGGTGGCGGGGTTGGGGTGGGGGGGAGTTTCATTGCAGGGCCTGAGAAAAGCCAGCTCAGCTGGTTAGCCTGGAGAAGTTCCTATGAGTTACAATACAGCGTGTGTCACATCTAAACGGTGCTTTTACAATTCCGGTTTGAAAAGGAAAGCTGTATATTGCTCAGTAATTTAGAAATCCCTTTATTAGTATTTTGTTTCTGAAAACTCATAAATGATCTTTATAAAATTCACTCTTCTCCTCGGAGGATTTCTTCATGGGAAATATGCATATAGGACTTTTACGAAAATGAAATAATTTATGCGTAAAATCTTGCTACTTGTCTTTCTCACTTAACAACAGATCGTGATGATGTCTGATGTGTCTCTCTTCTGGAAGATAGTATAACAGTAAAAAAAAACCAAGGTGAATTTATATATACTGACATGGAAAGATGGCTGCTATATATGGTTAAGTGAAGAAGGCAAGTTGCAAAGCAATATTTAAAGCCGGATTCCGTTGAACATGTGTGCCTGTGTCAGTATACATAGATGTATCTATGTAAAATTTGGAGCCCTGGTGGCACAGTGGTTAAGAGCCCTGCTGCCCACTAAAAGGTCAGCAGTTCAAATCCACCAGGAGCTCTCTGGAAACCCTATGGGGCAGTTCTACTCTGTCCTCTAGGGTTGCTATGAATTGGAATTGACTCGACAGCAACAGATTTGGTTTTTTTTTTTAATGTAAACTTTTAAAAAGCCAAAAACGACATTTTTATCATCTGTTAAATGGAAAGATTACAAAAGCTTTTTGCCTTTCTAAAAAGTATTTTTGGCATTCCTTTAAACATTAACCCATTGAAGGGAAGGCCAAATCCCCCTGACCAATCCCGCACCTCCAAGTGTGTTCAGCATCACGTTTGATGGATACGTACCCACAGGAACAAAATATGTTATGTATTTTGCAATTTTGTCTGCTCTGTATTTCTTGGAGCTTTTTCCATGGTATTCTGTGGTATTCTAGAGTGTGGACATAGTGTAGCTAATTTAGCCGATCCCCTACGGATGGCCATTTAGGTTACTATAGTGAATATCCATAAAGATAATGTCCAATTATCGATACCATACCAAAAAAACCAAACCAAACCCACTGACGCTGAGTCGATTCCGACTCATAGTGACCCTATAGGACAGAGGAGAACTGCCCCATAGGGTTTCCAGAGAGCTCCTGGTGGATTTGAACTGCCGACCTTTTAGTGGGCAGCAGGGCTCTTAACCACTGCACCACCAGGGATGCATCCATACCATATGACATCTTTTTATATCAGCTCACCTAGATCTATCTTCCTAACTGCCACAGAAAATCCAGTCCAAGGACATTCCATGAGTTACACAGCCCATCCATTGCTGATGTGTGTTAGGTTCTTTCCCATTTTTCACCCTTGCAAACTATGACCTCTTTGACATTACAGATTTTTTAAAGGATATTTTTAAAACTGAAATATGGATTCGACATTTGAAGACCATCTGCAGATCAGTGGAATAAATGAGGATCCAGGGAAACTTCCTTCAATGGGAAGGAAGCCAAGTCCTCCTGGCGAGGCCTAATCACTGCATAACGGCCATACAGCGGGGCTGCTTCAGGGAGGACAAAAGAGGGGTAATGAGATTCTTAAACTGTTTGCTGTCATGGACCCCTTAGAGAACTTGCTAGAAGCTATAGCTTTTCGGAGGAAGATGTCAGCACCTATACTTGCCCAACACTGCACCCTGATTTTTCTTTGAGAAACAACCACCCTCCCCAACACCACTACTGGATACATCCTTGGCATGACTAGTCAAGGTGTCCTGCCCTCCCCAGCCAAAGGATGGGCCTAAAACCCAACCCAAGACCAAACCCGTTACCGTTGAGTTGATTCTCACTCATAGGGACCCTATAGGACAGAGTAGAACTGCCCCATAGAGTTTCCAAAGAGTGGCTGGTGGATTTGAACTGCTGACCTTTTGGTTAGCAACTGTAGGTCTTAATCACTGCGCCACCAGGGCTCCAGGCCAAGACGATATGATTCAATTCCTGGACATTGGCTAAAGCTATTGGGAGAGAGGTCTTTTCTCCAAGCTGTGTTGCTTAGTTATAAAGATGCAAGTCTAGGGTTGCCAAAGAAATCCTGCCTGAGCATGAAGTAAGTTTTCTGGAAACCTAGATTGAACACCTGGATCCAGATGTGCCTGAAACAAGCCCTACCAACTCAGTTACATAAGCTAATAAATTTTATGCTTCAGCCAGAGCCAATGGGTGTGATTTCTGCTACTTCCATTGAAAGAGTTCCTGTTCCTTCACCCTTGCTCCAGGAGAAAACAACTTCATTCAACCAGTATTTACTGAGTATCTAGTCCATGCTCAGTCCCGTGATGGGCGATGCTGGGGTCAATAACATGATCGTGGCAGAACTGGTCTCTCTACTTGTGATGATCCCAGTCTACTAGAGCTTAAACAGACAATCACATGCAAACTATTCTGTGACAGTGTTGACACCTGAGACACTGAAGGAAAAGCTTGGGGAGCTATGAGAGAGGCATCTGTGAATGGGGTGGTGGGATCAGGGACCCCCTGAGGATGAGACTTTTAAGTTGAGACCCCAAAGATAGGAAGGAATCAGCCAAGTGAAATGAGGTCAAGGGCAAAGGGTCCATGCACACATGTCCAGGGGTTTTACCCACCCCCACCAAGGCTGAACGGGGCTCAGAAACCTGGAAAGAGACTGTCTTGGTTATCTTGTGCTGCTATAACAGAAAGACCACATGTGGATGGCTTTAACAAAGTGAAATTTATTCTCTCACAGTCTAGGAGGCCAGAAGTCCAAATTCAGGGTGCCAGCTCCAGGAGAAGGTTTTCTGTCAGTTCTAGGGGAAGGTCCTTGTCATCAATCTTTCCCTGGTCTAGGAACTTCTCAGCACAGGGACCCCAGGTCCAAAGGACACGCTCTGCTCCCAGCACTGCTTTCTTGGCGGTATGAGGTCCCACTGTCTCTCTGCTTGTTTCTCTCTTTTATAACTCAAAAGAGATTGACTCAAAATACAACCTAATCTTGTAGATTAAGTCCTACCTCATTAACATAACTGCCTCATTAACATCATAGAGGTAGGATTTACAACAGATAGGAAAACCACGTTGGATCACAAAATGGTGGACAGCCACACAATACTGGGAACCACGGCCCAGCCAAGTTGACACACATTTTTGAGGGACACAATTCAATCCATGACAGGGACCTTGGGAGTAGAAAGAGGGAAGGGTGAGGGAGGTGGGAAGCGTAGTGAGGTGACCATCCAGGCTCCAGCCGGAGGAAGCAGAAGCAGGAGGAGGAGGAAGCAGAGGTGTGCACTTGGCCTGCCTTTCTTGTTCCTCACAGTGGGGTGTAAAAATACATGGCTATCAGCATCACAGGGAGCTGGACAAGGAGGCAGCCGGGTGAGGGACACTCCAGCCCCATGCCCACATCCCACCAGCCTGTAGGCTCCCTGCCTCTCACCGTCCACATCAGGATGGCAAACCCGAACCACGAGACGCCCCACGTGTAGCTGTTGATGGCGTGGCCAATGTGCTCGAAGCAGCCCTGTGCATGGGGGCAAATGAAGGTCTGAGAAGATGTCCAGGGAGGCTGGCAGCTGTGGGCAGGAGTCACTGTGCCCCGCTGGGAAAGCCCTGATTCCCCGACCTGTGCAATGGGCCTGGTGGAAGTATCTACCTCTCAGGGTGGATTCGGGGAGCCAGGGAGGTGGCATCGCACTCAGGCCCTGCACAAGTAGGCACCGTGCTGATGATGGTTGTGGCTATGACAGTTTGAGGGCCATTGTTTTTAGAGCCAGTTTCCCATACTGCCCACAAGTTCTAAGGGCTTGAAATATACCTGTAGGATCAGCCCAGTTCTGACACCTCTTCATTTAGAGATGAGGCTGAATGAGGCCAGAGTCACCCTCATGCAGACTTCTGCCCCGGCTTGGGGGCAGCCGAGAATAGAGGTTCAGGATGCATGCCCTGGAGTCCAAGTTGGGGGCCAGCTCTGCCATTTGTTGGCTGTGGGTCCTGGTTATGACTCTGAGCCTCTGAGCCTCAGACACCCATCTCTGAGGTGGCCATCTTGATAGCACTGCACTCCGAGAGCAGCTTCAGGGATTCCCGAGGAGGATGTGTGAACGCCTCGGCAGAGGCGGGGTCCAGCCATGGCGGTGCTGTCTTGTGCTTATGGTTTTCACACAGGCCACCCTCTCCATGGAACCCTGGTGGTGCAGCGGTTAAGAGCTACAGCGAGCTATGGCTGCTAACCAAAAGGTCAGCAGTTCAAATCCACCAGCCGCTCCTTGGAAACCCTATAGGGTGATTCTACTCTGTCCTATAGGGTCGCTATGAGTTGGAATTGACTCGACGGCAATGGGTTTGGTTTTTTTGGTTTGGCCCTCTCCATGACACCTGATCTAAGACACGAGGCTGAAGGGCCCCCAAGCAGCCGGAAGCAGCAGAAGGACCTCTGGAGCCGGTTCTCCTTTAGGCTAACCTCCTGGTTTCTCTTCCTGGTTTGACACTCGCTTTGCAGTGGTTAAAGGCCTTGCTTGGGGGCCTGGCTGCCTGAAAGGGAAGCCCACCTCCAGCCCTTCCTAACAGGCAAGCTCGCAGTTTCCTCATCTATAAATTGGGGGTAATATTGGAGCCCTGGTGGTGCAGTGGTTAAGCGTTTGGCTACTAATCAAAAGGTTGGCAGTTCAAATCCACCAGCTGCTCCTTGGAAACCCCACAGGGCTGTTCTACTCTGTCCTATGGGGTTGCTATGAGTTGGAATCAACTTGACAGCAATGAGTTTTATTATAATGTTTGGAGTCCCCGTGTGTTGCAAATGATTAACGTGCTCAGCTGCTAACTGAAAGGTTGGATGTTGGAGTCTATCCAGGGGTACCTCAGAAGAAAGGCCTGGTGATCTACTTCCCAAAACCCAGCCATTGAAAACCCTAGGGAGCACAGTTCTACTCTGACACACATGGGGTCACCATAGGTCAGAACTGATTTGACGGCCACTGGTTTATAATCTTCACCCCGTAAGGTTGTGCTAAGGATTAAAAACGAAAAAATGTAAAATACTTGGAAGAACGCCCGGGGCGATACGTGTTGGTCGTTACTGGTTTTCTGTTGCTGTGTTGTCGCTCTTATCCTCTGCCTCAGTCCAGACAACCTGAGAAAAGTAGCAGATGCCCGTTCTGACGGAACAGCCCCTGCGTGCATCCTGCTGACTGCTTGTGGCCTCAGGCAAGCGTCCTCCCCTAAGGCGGTGGTGCTTAGAGTATGGCCAGCAGGATCGGCATCATCTGAGGACTTGTTTTAAAAACCCATTGCCATTGAGTGGATTCCGACTCATAGCAATCCTGTAGGACAGAGTAGAACTGCCCCATAGGATTTCCAAGGAGCAGCTGGTGGACCTGAACTGCTGGCCTTTTGGTGAGCAGCTGTAGCTCTTAATCCCTGCGCCACCGGACACCCTGAATCAGATATTGGAGGTTCTTTCACAAGTCCTCCAGGTGACTGTGAGTCACGGCAAAGTCTGAGAACCTGCTGTGTCAGTTACCTTACCTGTAGACTGGGCAGCTGAGGACGTCCTCCCTGGGCTGGTGGGGAGGAGCAGAGAGAGCAACACGGACGGGGTGTGGTGTGGGGCTGGGCACCGGAGCAGACACTTGGGGAAGCTCCTTAGAAAGAAACAGAGGGAGCGAGGGACAGAGAAGGCGACAGGCCGAGTGAGGGAGTGTGAGAGAGAGGGACAGCTGGGGAAGAAGCAGAAAGGAGAGAGAAGAAGGGGGAGGGAGAAAATCAGACTGAATGGGGAGCAGAGGGATGGGACAGGGAGAAGACAGGAGACAGAGGGAAGAAGGGAGAAAGAAAAAGAAAGACAAGGAGGGAGAGAGACGCAGAGACCCAAAGGAGAGACACGGACCCAGCAAGAGACAGACAAGCAGAAGAAGGAAGTCCAGGTGGAGAGACAGCTGGGGGAGCCAGTGAGGAGGGGGGAGGAGAGAGGGAGGGAGATGGGCAGCCAGTGGGAGGGGAGGGATGGGAGAGCTAGAGAGGAAGCAGAAGAGCCAGGAGCAGAGAGGGATGGGCAGACAGGAGGAGAGGCGAGCTGCGGGACACAGCACACCTTGGTGAACAGGAAGTCCACGTGGCCCAAGCTGCAGCCTTCCTCATCAAGGGGGACGAAGTTGCCAGTCTGGCGGCAGCACAGTGGGGGCCAGGGGAACACCACCTCGGGAGTGGCCGTCCGGAAGGCTGAGGTGTAGTTCACCCAGTCCATGGGCCCGGAGGTGCCGCAGCACTCTTGCTGGAGACAGAGATGGGGGTCAGGCAGGCTCGGGCTCAGAGAGGGCAGCCGCTCACCTGAGGCCACACAGTGAGGAGGGACAAACTGGACCTGCCCCCCAGCGGCCCTTGCCCTGGGCCTCAAAGTTGTGGGGGGGGGGGTGTAAGGCTGATGGGGGATTTAGGCGGAACCCACAGCGTTTGTTTAAACAAAAAAATGTTTTTTTTAATTGGTTGTTGACAAAAACTGCCCCAAATGACATGAAGAGGCAGGCATCTGGCTTCTTCTGGCACCTGTGGTGTTTGAATGTGCGGCCCCTGAATGATGGAAACAGGCTCGGGTGTCCTTCAAACATGGGTTCGAATCCTGGCCAGTTGGCTTTGTGACTCGGGGCAAAAAGGACCTCCGTCTCGTCCTCTTGAGAAATAGTATCATGTTGGGTTTAATTAAGAATATGGCTTCTGGAACCTGGGGGCCTGGACTGGCCCCTTCTGGCTCTGTGCTATAGGGTAAGTCACTTACCTCCTGGCCTGGGCTCCCTCACCTGTAAACAGCTGCTCACAGCACCTCCCTCAGGTGGTGGTTGTAAGGACTAAATAAGCTTTAAAAGTGCTTTGAACGGTGCAAAATAGAAGTTAGTACTCAATAAACGTTTGCTATCATTATTATTGTTGCTGTTTTCGTTATTGAGGCAGAGTACAGTGTAATATTACCATGTTGGTGAAGAAGGTTGAATACACCACGGACGGCCAGAAGAACAAACCAATCTGTCTTGGAAGAAGTACAGCCAGAATGCTCCTTAGAAGCCAGGATGGTGAGACTTTCTCTCACATGTTTTGGACGTGTTATCAGGAGGGACCGGTTCCTGGAGAAGGACATCATGCTTGCTAAAGCAGAGGGTCAGTGAAAAAGAGAAGGACCCTCCACAAGATGGATTGACAGTGGCTGCGACAATGGGCTCAAACATAACAATGATCGTGCGGATGGCGCGGGACCGGGCAGGGTTTCATTCTGTTGTACACGGGGTCGCTGTGAGTCGGAACCGACTCGCCAGCACCTGACAACAACAACATCATAGCGTGATGGTTAGGAGCAGCTCTGGATCCAGGCTGCCAGGTTCAAATCCCAACTCTGCCACTTACCAACCGTGTGACCCTGGGCAAGTGACTTCCCTTTCTGAGCCTGTTTGTCATCTGGAAGATGGCCATGAATGGAGCCCCTTCCTCACAGACATCACTGAGTGGACACCTGTAAAGCACTCCCTCATCCCCCTCTGTGGACTGACCCCACGCCCTCCCTGCACGGCCCCCACCCTGTTGTTACTGCTACGGAATCAGCCCAGCTCGTGGCGAACCCACGCACCACACAGCTGTACACTGATTGGTCCTGTGGATCAGACCGTTGCGGCCCATGGGTTCCCACTGGCTGATTTTCAGAAGTAGATTGCCGCACCTTTCCTCCTAGCCCATCTTAGTCTAGAAGCTCTGCTGAAACCCGTTCCACATCATGGCAACACGCAAACCTCCACGGACAGGTGGGTGGTGGCTGCCCGTGAAGCGTATTGACTGGGAACCCAACCTGAATCTCCCACATGGAAGGCGAGAATTCTATCACGGAACCACCATCGCCCCCTTTCGCCCACGCTGGCCCACCTCGATCATGATGCGGTCCCAGAGGCGGGTCAGCTCCTGGCCCTGGTCTGTGTTTGCACTGTAGAAGGTCAGCATCTGCTTGGTGATCAGGGATGGGTTGGACACCATCTACAGAAGGCCGGAAGAACAGGGTCCAGCAGGACTGGGTGGGAAGGGAGGCCCCCCGTCCCATACTCGGGACCCCCACCACACCCCCCTGAAGTCACACCCCTCCCTGGCCGCTGCCCAGTTCAGGCTCACATAGTCTCGATGGGTGTAGGATGTGATGCAGGAGGCGCACTCAAAGATGTAGATGATGAGCATGAGCACCAGGTACTGCGGGGACAGAGCGGGGTGGCCAGTCAGGGAGAAGCCTGGGAAGTCACGTCCCCTGAAGGATTCATTGGTGGGTACAAAGGTAATTTCTTAAAAAGTGTAGGGCAACGTGAATGACAGCATCTATACGGTGGGTATACAGGCGTTCGCTGTACAATTCTTTTAACTTTTCTGTACGGTTCAGCTTTTTTTATACTAAAAAAAATGTAAAACAAACCTGTGGCCATTGAGTTGATTCTGACTCACAGCGACCCTAGAGGACAGAGAAGAACCGCCCCATAGGGTTTCCAAGGAGCGGCTGGTGGATTCCAGCTGCCGACCTTTCGGTTAGCAGCCGTAGCTCTTAACCACTGCGCCACCAGGGCTCCTTTCTGTAATAAAATATTGAGTAAAACGAAACCAACTGCAACAACAAAAAAATAGTTTAAATATGTAAAATAATCCCCAAAGTTAACTATTGACTTGGACCAGTAAAATAAATGTCTACTATAAAAAGAAAAGAAAAAAATATTCTCCAGACAATGAGATTTGAACACAGACTAGGTAATGGAAGAGGTGAAAAAACCAGGGTGGATTTTGCGGTGTGCCAATGGCATGGTGCTTGTGCAAAAAAAGAAAAAAAAAAGCTCTATAGTTGGTGCTTAGCGAAAATTATTTTCCTGTTTTCACCTCTTACCCAAATCCTTAGCTGTCCTCACCCCTCACCCTCACCCTTAAAGCTATGGGGTGTGGAGGTGTGGGGTGTGGATGTGCCAACCCCCCACTGGGAGAGCAAATTACGATATTGCATAACAAGCCTGACTGCTTTACAACAATGTCCTTATCACCCGGAGAAATGTGCACCCAAGTATTTACAGGGGAAATGGCTTGGTGTCTGGAATGTGCCTTAGAATACCCCAGAGGGGCGGGGCGTGTGGGCAAGCAGAGGAGGCGGGGTGAGCCGCATCTGTGGTCGCCATTGCTGGAACCAGGTCGTGGGCTCACAGGCTTCACCGTGCCATCACGCCAATCCACTTCAAATGTCCCATAGGAAAAACTTTAAAAAATCCAGTGTCTAAGTTAATGGCAAACTAACAGGGGAGACAGATACAGACTCAAACATTTTTTTTTTTAACTAGTTGGGTGAACTTTTAGGGTTTTGGTTAAATTGTTATGCCAGAGGATTAAATAAGGGATTTTTTTTTTTAAAGAAAGAAAAAGCCAAGCCCTCCTCCCCCCCCACCCATGGCTCCATCTCACTCAGGGTAAAGCTGAAGTCTTCACCAAGGCCCCCTTGCCCCACTCTGTACCCCTTTCCCCCACTCTGTACCCCCTTCCCCAGCCCCCTCCCTCCCTCAGCTCCAGCCACACTGCCTCCAGGTCCCCTCTGGCCTCAGAGGCTTGTCTGTTCTCTGCCTGGAACACTCTTCCCCCAGCTACAGCCAGGACTAACTCCCTCGCCTCCTCCAGGTCAATGCCCTCTCTGGCTGTGAGGGTCTCCCTGCCGCTTTGCCAGCTCCTCCAGCAGAACATGGGTCCCCCAGGGCAAGAGCTTGATCTGTAGTGCTTAGCACACAGCGCCTGGGTCTTACTCAGTAGGCGTTTGCTGATTGAATAGCCCCTCCTGGGAGTCTAAAAGACCAGCAGCTGCAGAAGAAGGACAGTGTCAGGCCAGGATTGGAATTCCTGCTCTCCCAACCACCTGCGCTGTTGGCCTCTTTGAGCCTCAGTTTCCTCATCTGGCAAATGGGTAGAAAAGCACTCACCTCAGAGGGCAGCTGAAAGGACTGAGGGAGCTCGTGTCTCTAAATCCCTCAGCCTAGTGTTGGGTGGAAAGCCTGGCGATGCGGTGGTTAAGAGCTCGGCTGCTAACCAAAAGGTCGACAGTTCGAATCCACCAGGGGTTCCTTGGAAACCCTATGGGGCAGTTCTACTCTGTCCTGTAGGGTCTTTGTCGGGTCACTACGAGTGGGAATCAACTCGAGGGCAATGGGTTTGGTTTTGGTTTTTTTGGGGTCAGGCATGTGAGAGGCACTCAGGAGGGCTGGGTTGTCCTGATGCTATTATTGTTGTTGGCAGAGATGAAGAGCACAGGCTCAGGGGCTGAACTGCTCAGGTTCAAATCCCGGCTGTGCCACTTGTTTGCGGTGTGACCTCGGATAAGTGACTTCTCCAGCCTCAGTTTCAATCCCTGCCGAATGAGTTCATGGTTAATAATGATAATAACACTTAGCTCCTGGCAGGCTGTGAGGAATAAGGGAGCTGACCCACAGAGAGCATTTAGAAAAGCCCCTAGCGAGCACTCAGGAAAAGGTTAAACGGAAACCCATTGCCGCCGAGGAGTCGAGGCCAACTCATAGCCACCCGATAGCTGTGCTATTATTATTGCTGTCGTTGTTATTGGAAGAGTTCATGAGCACAGGCTCTGGAGACCGGCTGGCTGAGGTTCACATCCCGGCCCCCGCTGTGCAAAGGAGGAGCCGTTCCCCCATGCACCTCCCCTTCTTTCCTGTGTCCCGTTCTGTCTCTGTAAAATGCGGGTGACAGCGGAGCCTGGGTGAATGGGCTATGGGGAAATGAAACGGATGCGCGGGGGGCCCGCGGAGGGGTGCCGCGCTGCACACGCTAGCAGCTGCGGTGGCTGTTGTTATGATGACTCTGGGATGAAGGTCTTTACGCTCCCCGTCCCTACCCCCGCTTTTGGGGTCTCACCGTGAGGATCGCGGCGGCGGCAGAGTGCGGCGCCCACGCCAAAGCTGGCCACCACGAACAACGAGAAACCGCAGAAGCTGGCTGTCCAGGCGCCAGCGAAGACGTCGTCCTTGCCCGAGACGCCCATCAGCGGGTACACGCGATGCTGGTCGGCTGTCACCCACACTGTCTCGGCAAACAGGGCCAGGCCTGACAGCTGGACAGGGCGACCGGTTAGAAAGGCCTCCTCAGGGCCAGCAGCCCTGGGCCCCAGGAGTTGCTGTGCCTAAGTCCCTTCCTCTCTCTGAGCCTCCACTGCCCTCTCAAGAAAACGGACATGTAGTAACAGTGGCCAAGACACGGCCCCCCCAGGTTGCTGGGATCTGACAGGAGATGCCATAGCAAAGCCCGGAGAACACGCCTGCACAGAGGAGAGGCTGGGGTCAGCCTGCCTGCCCAGAATAGTGCTGTTATTCCCCCAGAGGGGAAATTTACAAATTACAAACAACTGATCCTTTGACTCAGCAATTCTGCATCCAGGATTCAATCCTACAGATATACCCGCTGGTGTAGGAAAACCGCAAACCTAGAAGGTTCTTCCCTGGGTAATGGGATCAGGATGCCGCGCAATGGGTACTGTGCAGCCGTGAAAAAGGGCAGGGAGGCCCTCTGAGGGCTGACATGGAGCGCAGTAAGCCACAGGCTATACCAAAAAAAACCCCTGCTGCCGGCGAGTCAATCCCGACTCATAGCAACCCTGTGAGTGACGTAAAGTCACCGCTCAGCACGCAGGAGGCCCATAGGATTTCCGAGGAGTGGTTGGTGGATTCGAATTGCCAACCTGTTGGGTAGCAACCGAGCTCTTAACCACTGTGCCACCAGGGCTCCGGAGGCGATACCACCAGGAGAAGAAGGGGCGCGTGGGACAGGATGTGGAAGGAGCTCCTTCCTGGAGAAAATTTGCATAATTGCTTCTATTTGCTTAATACTATGCTGAAGAAACTAAAAACTTGGTTACCTGCAGGGGTGAGGGATGGGAAGCGAGGAGGGAGGTGGACTTCTCAGTAGACACCTTCTGACAGCAGTAAAGCTACCCTTTCTGGAGCACTTACTACGCGGCTGGTGTGGGTCCCAGTAACTCTGTGTGATGCTCATTATTGCCACCCAGCTGCAGAGTCACTACTGGCGTTAGGGCCAGTAGAGATGGTAACCAGGTGCCAAACGCTGTTCTGCGCTCATTAAGCCAATAATTCATTCATCCTCACAGTGTTTCTATTGCGTCTCTATCTTACAGATGAGGAAACAGGTCCAGAGAAGTTACGTCGCTGGCTCCAGGTCTCACAACTAGAAAATGCCAGAGCCGGGATTTGAACCCAGGTTGTCTAACTCCAGAGCCACATGCAGGTACACACATTTGAAAAAACACAACAAAACAAAAAAAAATCCACATCCATTAAAACACTTTGTGATGATCCATTACTATGGGCCCCCTGTGTGCTCAGCAGTGACTTTATGTCCGTAACGATGTTGCTGATGATACCTAGCATTTGTTAAGCACTTTTTCAGGGCTGAGGGCATACGTGGATCGGTCCATTTAATCCACACAGCAACCCACACAATGAGGACACAATGTACAGATGGGGAAGAGAGGCACAGAGAAGTCAAGTCACTTGCTCAAGGCCACACAGTGGGGAGAGGTGGAGCTGGGGTTCCAGTCCAGGATGCTTTGACTTGAGAGTCTGCAGCACCAGCTTCCTGGGGACCCCTGAGCCCTCACCCCCACCACAGGCTCAGGATTCCCCCATTCCTACCACACACCCACTAAGTACCCCGGTACTGGGGGGTGTCTCACCAGGATAATGATGTTGCCTACAACCAGCAGCCCCACGACGACCGGGGATCCTTTCTCTGCCTCGGCCACCGCAGAAGCCATGGTCCTGCCTGGGACATGTGAACAGGGCTGAGGCTGGGCAGAGGCCAGGAGGGGAGGGAGGACCCAGCCCAAGCCACCTCCCTCACCTCACACCCCAGCTGCCAGGGGCTGCCTGCCACTCTCTGCTGGGTCCAGTCTGCTACTGAATGTGCCCAGCCTCCCACAGCCCTGGTGGTGGGCACTGATCTGAGACCCATTTCACAGAAGAGGAAATCGAGGCTCTGGCAGGGCAGCCACTGGCCGGAATGCAAAGCTGCCCTCCCTGAGCTCCAGGACCTCCCTCACCAGCGCACCGCACCCCCCCCCCCCCCCCCGCCCGCTGCTTCCAGCCCTTCAGCCCCATCATCACCTTCTCTGCCTGAAGCCTCTCTGGCCACACCACAGTGGCTCCCTATATATGCCCGGGCCCCTCCTTGGGCCAGTCTACAAGGAATGGGGAAGGAGGGGGAGGTATCCAGGGGAGGGGGCAAAAGGCCCGGCAGGCAGACCAGGACAGGGGAGTGGCTTTTATGAGCTCCTCTCCAAAGGGATTTATGAGCCTGAAATTCCAGATCCTGCTAGTGTCCGGCCACCTGGGCAGGGTGATTTGCCTGTGTTCCCCGCCCCCGGCCCTGGTTCCCAGGCTTTGGTGGTGATGCTGCAGGGAGGGGAGGGGTGAGTGAAGTAAAGAGCCCCCCAGTGTCTCTCTGCCTAGGACATGGGCCCTCAGGGGAGCAAGAAAGAGAGAGGGAGAGAGAGAGACAAGTTGGACCCATGAGTGAATTCCCAATTCCATCTTCACCTCCTCTGGCTGTGTGTGACCTTGGGTAGGTGGCTACACCTCTCTGAGGCCAGGAGCCAGGGAGAGGCCCAAGCAGGGAGGGGAGGACAGGGCTGGCTCAGGGCTGTGGCTGGAGAGATGAGGCATAGGTGGGCGGGAGGGCGGGAGACTGAATGGGGACTGTGGAGTGATGGTGGAGGGTTGCACACAAGATGTGTGTGTGAAGTGAGTTAAAGGAAATGAGTGTACAACGTGGGGGCGCGAGTGTGCTAGAAAAAGGGAGAGGGCCACTGAATGGGCTCGCTGGGAGAAAAGCACTCCTTCCACACACGCACACAAGTATGCGGTCAACGCAGGGGTGCAGTGAGGAGCCTGAAAGGTCTTCAGGCTGCAGAACCGGAGAAGAGACCTAGGTTCAAACCCCAGCCCCGCCTCTTCTGGGCGGTGACTCGGCGTGTGTCTTTGCCCATCAGCAGAATGGGCATCATCCGACCACCTTCCCCGGCAGGGCAGCGAAGGGAACTGAGTGGGGTCTGCAAAGCGCCTGGCAGGGGTCCTGGTACGCAGCCCGTGGCCACGCCTCCCCAGCCGGCTCAGGAGCCCCACGTTCCGGTCAATGGCGCCTGGTGGCACGAGGCTGATTCCGCAGGCGGAAATGGTGGCTAGGGGCCCCCCCAATCCTTCCCCAGAACGTCTCGCTTCCCAGGCCCAGGGCATTTACTGTGCTTTTTCTCTGAGTTGTGACTTTCCCAGTGTATGCGAGACGGACAAGCAGAAGACACATCAGATCCCAATGGCTCCGAAATACGACATAAAGGATGTTTTCCAATTAAAATGGCTAATTTGGCTTCTAGTGAATGCATTTTAGATTTTAAATAGTTTTTCTCTGTTGATTTACATTTATGTCAACCAACGAGAAGACTCCACACTCTGTAAGTCCTGGCTAAAATACCTTGCAAACCGATAGGGCCAAGCTGATAATATGAAATATTTTTATTTTCAAACAACTGGTAAGTGTTGTGTCGCTAGCTGCCGTCCAGTCGGCCCCTGACTCATGGTGACCCCATGCCCAACAGGTTCGGATTATTGTGATGCATAGGGTTTACACTGGTTGACTTTTTTGGAAATAGATTGCCAGACCTTTCTTCCTAGTCTTGGTCTAGAAGCTCCGCTGAAACCTGTTCAGCATCTACTGACAGACGGATGGTAGCTGCGTCTGAGGTGCATTGACTGGGAATTGAACCTGGGTCTCCCGCAGGAAGGCGAGAATTCTGTCACTGAACCACCACTGCCCCCAACCGTTAGTAGTTGGAAGTTATATAAAAAGTCCAATAAAAGCAAAAATTGTCATCACTGGGGCATTCATATGCCACCGGTCAGAAAAGGGCTCCGTTTTGTCCGGAAACGTGATGCCAGTATACTTTGATGTCTAACTTGAGTTTTCACTGTTCTTACTATTACAATAAATGTTGAAATGCTATTTACTTCCTCAAAAAATTACAATGCTAACACATCCTAAAGATAAACATATGCCTACTTTAGAAGCAGCCCCTCCTCCTTGGGAATTCCCTCTGCTTCTGTTCACCAAACGCTAGGAATGGAATTCATAAAATCCCTGAACTGGAAACCACCCAAACGGTCCAGCGGAATGGAGAAATGCGGTCTGGTACATGCAGACTACCGAGCAACTACAGGAATGAATCTCAGAAATCTTATGCCGGGTGAAAAAGCCAGACTGAAAAAAAGCTGTAGTCATCCTACGATTCCAGATGAAGGTGTAGAACAGGCAACACAAATCTATGGAGAAAAAAAAGTCAAAGTAGTGTTTACTCCAGGGGAGAACGTGCCTGGGAGAGGAATGAGCAGGACTTTTCTTTCTTGGGAGCTCTGGTGGTGCAGTGGTTAAGAGCTTGGCTGCTAACCCAAAGGTCGGGAGTTCAATTCCACCAGCTGCTCCTTAGAAGCCCTATGGGGCAGTTCTACTCTGTCCTATGGGGTCGCTATGAGTCACAATCGACTCGACGGCAGCGGGTTTGTTTTTTTTGGTGTTGTTTTTGGTTTCTTTCTTGGTCTGGATACTGGTTACACGGGGGTGCTCAGACTGTGAAAATGCATCAACTTGTACACTCATGATATGTACATTTTTCTTATGTATTTATTTTTAAATTACAGTGCTTTCACAGAGGGTAGATCCTTTCAAAGAAATATCCTCAATGTGTTAAAATGGTGTTTTCCAAAGAGGGCAGCTGGATTATTGTCGGCTGTACATGGACATGGCATGAAATGATACAAGGTTCACAGAACAAGATAGTTATCCAGTCCTCACCCAGCCCTTCGGACAGCACCTCAGGTAACTTCTCTAACTTGGCTTAGAGAAGACCTCAACAGACTGCAGTGTCTGACTAGAATTCAATAACACATTTTCATTGTTTTTATGTTTAAAACAAGATGCCTTGTTTTCCACGTTCAGTGGTGATATGAGAGTTTCTGTAAAAATTTTTATTACAAAGTATTTCAAGTATACAAGAAATGTAGGACATAATGTAACAAAAACCCGTGAACTCACAACCCAACTCTGTCAAATCTAAATCTTTTTCTTCATTCACTGCGGATGTTCTTAAAGAAGCCGTGCATTGTGGATTTATTTGAAGCCACCTGATCCCACGCTAGACATAAACTCACCACTGAATTCGGAATCCCTCATCCTCAGCACCTTTGCCCTGCCTTCGTTTGGGATCTCAGGTGTTATGGGTTGAGTTAATCCCACCGAGTTTATAGGGAACAGTGGTGGTCCTTCCGTCTTTCATGTGGGAGATCCAGGTTTGATTCCTGACCAATGCACCTCATGCGCAGCCCCCACCCATCTGTCAGGGGAGGCCCGTGTGTTGCTATAATGCTGAGCAGGTTTCAGCGGAGCTTCGTGACTAAGATGGACCAGGAAGAAAGGCCTGGCGATCCACTTCAGAAAATCAGTGATTTATTTCATGAAAACCCTATGGATCAAACAGCCAATCATGGGGATGGTGCAGGACTGGGCAGCATTTCATTCTGTTGTGAACAGGGTCACCATGAGTCGGGGGTGACTCAGTGGCAGCTAATAACAACAGTCAGTTTATGCCTCATTACTCCCCGCAAGACCCTTCTTGTTTTAAATTTATTCCCTTATGTTCCCATAGCCATTTTCTTTCAGCGCCCTCTACTGGCAAACATTATAATATGTTCATATATAGCTTTTTTGTTGTTGCTGTGTGTTCTGTAGGAGCCCTGGTGGCACAGTGGTTAAGAGCTCAGCTGCCAACCAAGAGGCTGGCAGTTCAGATCCACCAGCCACTCCTTGGAAACCCTATGGGGCAGTTCTACTCTGTCCTATAGGGTTGCTATGAGTCGGAATTGACTTGACAGCAATGGGTGGTTCTTGTACAATGGGCATGGCTTTTCCTATGCATATAACTTTTCTTTTACACATCCGTGAGTTCAATAGTGTATCCTATTCCTACTTTTCTCACTCAGCACTATGTTTTTAAGATCTATCCATGTTGCTTCTGGTGTGCATCCTCCATTTTACTGTCTCCGACCCCAGTGACGACACTTAGGCTACTTTCAACTCCCCCTGCATCACCACTATAAATAATGCTGCAGTGAACATCCTCACGCAAGGTCCCTTAGAGATCTGTAGGTCTCCTTCTTTGGGAGCAGAATTTCTAGGTCGTGGATGTGTATATGCCGGTTTGCTTTGCACAATGGCTGTCCCCTTCCACACTCTAACCGACAGCGCGTGAGGTTTCATCCAGTCACCACCCACACTTGGCATTATCCAGCTTTCTATTTTTTGACAGTCTGATTCAGTATAAAGTGATACCTTGCCATGGTTTAAATTCTCATTTTCCTTATTACCAATGATTTTGAGCACATTTTCAAATGTTTGTTAACTTTTTTGGGTTTCTACTTCTATGCATACTTTCAAATATGAATATATTCATCAATAATGCATAGAATGAATTCTGGGAAGACGGTAGCATGAGCAGGTCTAGGTTCTGACCCTCCCCACACGTACATCAAGGAATATGGCAAAAAAAAATAATGCTCAGGAGTGAAGGACTCTGAATCATTGGGCAAAGGACAGCAGTAGGGACCTGCTGATGAACAGAAGTCAATGAGTCAACAATGAGTCTCGTATAGTAGGAACTCCACTTCTCCTACTGTCTGCGACTCTCCCCCTCCTGGTACCATGGACTGTCAGTTGCTGCAGACTACAGAAGCAGAGCCTGCAGTGGAGCCTCCTCCCCCAGCCAACACACCGCCTACCTATGCACAGGGAAAGGACCCCAGCTTCAGCTCTGAAATCAATGAGACAGATCTACCTGGGGGCCCGTTCTGGTTATGCCTGCCCCTTCCCTTCATGCAGGGAGAACTGTCAGCTGCTGCAGACTATGGAAGCAGCATGGAATCAGCACTTGCAGTGGAGCCCACTCCCCCATCCAACATACTACCTGCCCTGGCCCTCCATCTCCCAGCACTGGAGAAAGTCTGCTTGTGCTCACCCCATCTCCAGCTTTGAGATAAGTGAGCCCTAACAGAGACAGGAAAGGAGCCTTGAGCAAGAATGGAGGGCAGTAACCAGCCCCACCAGGGGTTCATTTGGTGTGGGCTTTATGACTGAAAATGTGACACAGAGCACAGAGGAATGAGCTATAACCAAAGAAAGAAGACTGTGCCCCTTGGTGGACAGATTGATTAGTGCATGTTCTCTGTTAAGATTGGCTGTGGCCCCTGCTGAAAGACTGATTAGTGTGTGTTCTCTGTTCCATTAGGGAGACACTAAAGGATGGAAATCACCGTCTGGACTTTTCAAATCCTATTTAAAACAGAGAAGAGGGAGCTGTCACAGAGAGGGAGGGGGGTAGTAAGCAAGATCCAAAGGCTCTGTCTGCCTAAGAGGTTCTTGCAGAAAGCAGTAATGTCAAAAACACCAAATACTGGGGAGAATTGGGAAAGCCAACACCCTGGAAAAGTTTTATGTCCTGGTTTCAACAAAAAAAAATCACATGACACACAAAGAAAATGGAAACAGTGGCTCATCCAAGTGAACAAGATGAATTATATCTCTGGAGGCCCAAATAATGAACGGAATGAAAAAAATATAATACAACAATATTAAACAATCTCAGAGAACTAAAGGAAAAGACAGACAAATAACTAAGGGAAATCAGGAAAATGATATGAACAAAATGAGAATTTTAAAAAAGGAGATAGACACTATAAAAATAAACCAAACAGAAATACTGGGACTGAAAGAGAAAATAACTGAAATGAGAAACACAATGGAAGGATTTAACAACAGATTTGATCAGGCAGAAGAAAGAATCAGTGAATCAGAGAATAAGGTAGTTAAAATTATGGAGACAGAAGAGCAACAAGGAAGGAGGGTCAAGACAGATGAGCACAGTTTAATGGAATTATGGGGCAACATCAAGCAAACCAACATATGCATCATAGGAATCCCAGAAGGAGATGAGAGAGAGAGAGACAGAGACAGAAAGAATATTTGAAGAAATATTGGCAGAAAATTTCCCAAATCTGATGAAGGACATGACCCTACAAATCCAAGAAGCTCCACAAACTCCAAGTAGGATAAACCCGAAGGGCTCCACACCAAGACACATTATAAGCAAGCTCTCAAAAACTAAAGATAAACAGAAAATTCTGAAAGCAGAAAGAGAGAGAGAGAAGGAAACAGTCACATGTAAAGGATCCACATAAGATTAAATGCTGATTTCTCCTCAGAAACCATGGAGGCCAGAATGCAATGGAGTGACATATTTACAGTGCTGGAAAAGAAGAACTGTCAAACAAGAATAGTATACCTGGCAAAACTGCCCTTCAAGAATGAGGGTGAAATTAAGACATTGTCAGATTTTAAAAAAGCTAAGAGAGTTCATATTCACCAAACCAGCCCTATAAGAAATGTAAAAGGGAATCCTTCAGATGGTAATGAAAAAACACTGGAAAGTAACTCAAAGTCGTACATAGAAAGAAAATTCTCTATTAAAGGTAATTGCATGGGCAAGTATAAAGTCACATTTTAAGGTATCTTTGCTTGATAATTCTAATTGTTATGTCCTTCATGCTTTATAAAAAATGCATAAAAATAAGTATAAATTTGTGTTACAGGGTGCATGATGAAAAATGTAATTGGTAATAACGACAACATAAACTGGGGAAGAGGAATGGTATAGGTATAGAGTTTTTGTATATTACTGAAGTTAAGTTGATATCAATTTAATCCAGGTTGTTATAAATGCAAGATGTTAAATGTAATATTCATGGTAACCTTAAAGAAAATATCTTAAAAATACACACAAAGGAAAGAACAAGGGAATCAAAATGGCTCACTACAAAAAATCAGCAAAACACAAAAGTTGGCAGTATTGGAGGGAACAGAGAACAAAGAAAGTATAAGACATGCAAAATAATAATAATAACAAAATGGCAAGTAAGTAAGTCCTTCCTTATTAGTAATTACAGTGAATGTAAATGGACTAAATGCTCAAATTAAAAGGCAGAGAGTTGCAGAATGGATTTAAAAACACACACACACACAAAACCAAGATTCAACTATATCCTGCTTACAAGAGACACAACTTGGGCCCAAGGACACAGATAGGTTGAAAGTGAAAGGATGGAAAAAATATTCCATGCAAATAATAACCAAAAGAGAAGCAAGGTGGTGATTTTATTATCAGACAAAGTAGACTTTAAGTCAACATCTGTTAGAAGAGATAAAGAAGGTCATTATATATTGATAAAGGAGTCTATTCATCAAGAAAATATAACAATTCTAAATATATATGTACCTAACGTTGGAGCCCTTAAATACATGAAGCAAACACTGAGAGACTTGAAGGGAGAAATAGACAGCTCTACAAAAATAGTTGGAGACTTCAATACACCACTTTTAATAGTGGATGGAACATGTAGAAATATCAATAAGGAAACAGAGGACCTGAACGACACTATAAACCAGCTAGACCTAACAGACACACACAGAATACTCCACCTCACAACAGCACAATGTACATCCTTATCCTGTGAATATGAATCATTCTCTAGGATAGGCTGCATATTAGGTCATAAAGCAAGTTTCAATAAATTAAAAGATATTGAAACCATACAAAGCATTTTCTCTGACCACGATGGTATGAAATTAGAAATTAATAACTGGAAAATACACAAATATATGAAATTAGACAACACACTATTAAACAACCAATGGATCAAAGGAGTAATAAAAAAAGAAATGAGAAAATAGTTATATGAAAATAAAGCATATCAAGACTTACGGGACACAGCAAAAGCAGTGCTCAGAGGGAAATTTATAGCTATAAATGCCTACATTAAAAGAGAATATCACAAATCAATAACCTAACTTTACAACTCAAAGAATTATAAAAAGAAGGGAAAACGAAGCCCAAAGCAACCAGAAGAAAGGAGATAAAACAGATCAGAGCAGAAATAAATGAAATACAGAATATGAAAACAATGGAATCACTAGAACCAGAAGTTGGTTTTTTGAAAAGATCAATAAAATTGACAAACCTTTAGCTAGACTGACAAAGGGGGAATAAAAGAGAAAAAAGATACAAATACCTAAGATTAAAAAAATGAAAGTGGGGAATTACAATTGACCCTAGAAATAAAAACGATCATAAGAGAATACTATGAACAATTGTATGCCAACAAATTAGATAATCTAGATGAAAGGACAAATTCCTAGAAACACATAAACTTCCTACAATGACTCAAGAAGAAAAAGAAAACCTAAATGGACCCACAACAAATGAAGATATTGAATCAGTAATCAAAAACCTCCCAGTCAAGAAAAGTCCTGGGCCAGATGGCTTCACTGGTTCTATAAACATTTATAGAAGTGACTCCAATCTTTCTTACTTTTCACAACAAAACAGAAGAGGGAACACGTCTTAACTCAGTCTATGAGGCCAGCATTACCTTGATACCAAAGCCAGACAGGGACACCACAAGAAAACTACAGAGCAATATCTTTTATGAATATAGATGCAAAAATCCCCAACAAAATACTAGCAAACCTAATCCAACACCATATTAAAAGGATTATACACCATTATCAAGTGGGATTTATCCCAGGAACACAAGGGTGGCTCAGCATTAGAAAACTGATCAATCTAATACAACATAAATAGAACAAAGGAAAAGAATCACATGATCATCTCAATCGACGAAGGGAAGGCTTTTGACAAAATCCAAAACCTTTTGTGATTAAAGGCACTCAACAAGATATGACTACAAGGCAATTTCTTGATTTGATGAAGGGTATTTATGAAAAACCCACAGATAACATCATACTCAAAGGAGAAAGACTGAGAGCTTTTCAATTAAGATCAAGAACAAGAGAAGGATGCCTGCTCTCAAAACTGCTATTCAACATCATTCTGGAAGTCCTAGCCAGAGCAATTAGGCTAGAAAAAAAAGGTATCCAAATCAGGAAGGAGGAAGTAAAACTCTCCCTTTTCACAGATGGCATGATCCTATATATACAAAATCCCAAAGAATCCACAAGAAAGCTGCTAGAGCTAATAAATGAATTCTGCAAAGTGGCAGGATACAAGATCAACACAAAAAAAATTAGTTGGGATTTTACACATCAGCAATGAGCAATCTGAAAAGTAAATTAAGGAAACAATTTCATTTGCAATAGTAACTAAAAGAATAAAATACCTAGGAATGAATTTAACCAAGGAAGTGAAAGACTTGGACACTGAAAACTATCAAATATGACTGAAAGAAATTTGAAAAGACCTAAATAAATGGAAGGATGTTCCATGCTCATGGGTCAGAAGACTTAATGTTGTTTGTTATGCTGTCAGGACTGCCTAAATCAAATTGATAGATCGAATGTAACCCCCATCTAATTTCCAACAGCCTTCTTTGCAGAAATGGAAAAGCCAATTCTCAAATTTATATGGAACTACAAGGGGCCACTGGGTAGCCAAAACAATTTTGAAAGAAAAGAATAAAATGAGAGGATTCACACTTTCTGATCTTAAAACATTTATAAATAATCTACAGTAATCAAAACAGTCTGGTAGTGGAATAATTATAGATGTATAGACCAATGGAATAGGACTGAGGGTCCAGAAATAAGCTCATATATATATGGTCGATTGATTTTCAATATGAGTGTTAAGTCCACCCAATGGGGGAAGAAGATATGTGGTGCTGGGACAACTGAATCTCCACAAGCAAAAGAATGAATCTGGACCTATACCTCACATCACATATGAAAACTAACTCCAAAGGGATCAAAGAACTAAATGTAAGAACTGAAACCATAAAGCTCTTAGAAAAACACCTAGTTTTTAACAATGGATTCTTAGATATGACGCTGAAAGCACAAGCAGCAAAAGACAAAACAGATGAATGGAACTTCATTAAAATTAAACACTTTTGTTCACTAAAGGACTTTTTGAAGAAAGTAAAGAGACAACCTACAGATTGGGAGAAAATTTTTTGGAAATAATACATTAGATAAGGGCTTAATGTTCAAAATATGAAAGAACTTGTCTTAGTTATCTAGTGCTGCTATAACAGGAATACCAAATGTGGACGGCTTTAACAGACAGTAATTTATTCTCTCACAGTCTAGGAGGGTAGAAGTCCAAATTCGGGGTACCTGCTCCGGGGGAAGGCTTTCTCTTTCTGTCAGCTTTGGGGGAAGGTCCTCGTCATCAATCTTCCCCTGGCCTAGGAGCTTCTCAGCGCAGGGACCCCCAGGTCCAAAGGATGTGCTCCCTTCCTGGTTTTTCATTCTTGGTGGCATGAGGTCCCCCTATCTCTCTGCTTGCTTCTCTTTTATATTTCAAAAGAGATTGGCTCAAGATACAACCTAATCTTGTAGACTGAGTCCTGCCTCATTAACATAACTGTCTCTAATCCTACTTCATTAACATCATAGAGGTAGGATTTACAGCACATAGGAAAATCCCATCAGATGACAAAATGGTGGACAGTCACACAACACTGGGAATCATGGCCTAGCCAAGTTGACACACATTTTTGGGGGACACAACTCACTTAAATCTGTCTTGGAAGAAGTACAGCCAGAATGCTCCTTAGAAGCAAGAATGGGAAGACTACATCTCACATACTTTGGACATGTTATCAGGAGGGACCAGTCCCTGGAGAAGGACATCATGCTTGGTAAGGTAAGAGGGTCAGTGAAAAAGAGGAAGACCCTCAATGAGTTGGATTGACACAGTAGCTGCAACAATGGGCTCAAGCATAACAATGATTGTGAGGATGGCGCAGGACCGGGTAGTGTTTCATTCTGTTGTATGTAGGGTCGCTATGAGTCAGAATCAACTCAACGGCACATAACAACAACGATTCAATCCATGACAAAACTCTTACAACTTAACAACAAAAAGACCAACAACCCAATTAAAAATGGGCAAAAGGCTTGAATGGACATTTAGCCAAAGAAGATATACAAAAGGCCAATAAGCACATGAAAAGATGCTCAATGCCATTAGTCGTTGCTGTTGTTAGGTGCCATAGAGTTGGTTCCGACTCATAGCAACCCTGGGTACAACAGAACCAAACGCTGCCCTGTCCTGCGCCATCCTCACAATCATTGTTATGCTTGAGGCCATTGTTGCAGCCACTGTGTCAATCCACCTCATTGAGGGTCTTTCTCTTTTTCACTGACCCTCCACCTTACCAAGCATGATGTCCTTCTCCAGGGACTGTTCCCTCCTGATAACAAGTATACACTTCAGGGTATATTTTATATAAATTGTATCGTATGGTACATGCCCTCATGCAATTGGAATTTTTCATTTCAACATTATGCTTTTGGGATTTATTTATCACACACATGACTCTAACTCATTAATTTTTACATGCTTTATAGTAGTACATTATATGAATAGAGCTCAATTTGTCTAATTTTCTGTTGCTAGTATTTACAATGCTTGTAATTATTTTGGGGGGATTGTTTTTTACTGTTGTTGCAAAATTGTATATGTTGTAGCATTTACTGAAATTGTCCCTTTTTCTCGTGTACTTCTTAGTGCCCTTATTTACCTTGGTCAAATTGTGCTGATTTCACCTGTATCTGGTCTCTCCTTTCTCGTCACCAAAAGTAACAAGTGTCAACTATCTAGAAAGTGATTCGCCCTCTGTCTTCCTCCTAACCCTAGTAACCATCAAAGAAATTGGCTTTCTGGGTATATATTCTTGACTTTTTATGATAGTGGGACCATACAATATTTGTCTTTTGTGATTGACTTATTCCACTCAGCATAATGTCTTCCAGATTCATCCATGTTTTAATGTCTTGTGGCCTCCTCATTATTCTTTATAGTTGCATAGTATTCCATTGTATGTATGGACCACAGTTCGTTTATCCATTAATCTGTCGACGGGCACTTAAGTTGTTTCCATTTTTTGCTGTTGTGAATAATGCTGCAATGAACACAGGTGTGGGTATGTCTATTCATGTCACTGCTCTTAGATCTATAGCATACATACCCAGGAGTGAGATTGCTGGATCATAAGGAATTTCTATTTCTAGCTTTTTGAGGAAGCACCATACTGTTTTCTATAGTAGTTGTACCATTTTACAATCCCATCAGCAATGTATAAGAGTTCAAGTCCCCCCACAACCTCGCCAGAATGTGTTGTTTTCTGGTTTTTTCATCACTGCCATTTTTGCAGAGGTGAGATGGCTGTCACTGTAGCCTTGATTTGCATCTCTCCAATGGCTAATGATCATGAGCATCTCTTCATGTATTTGTTGGCTGCCTGAATATCTTCTCTGATGAAGTGTCTGTTCATGTTCTTTGCCCATTTTTTTATTGTTCATCTTTTGTTGTTGAGTTGTTGAAGTTTTCTATATTTGTTTTAGAGATTAGTACCTTATCAGATATGTCATTGCCAAAGATTTTTCCCCCATTCTGTAGTTTCTCTTCTTACTTTCTTGGTAAATTCTTCTGATGAGCATAAGTATTTCATTTTTAGGAAGTCCCAGTTATCTAATTTATCTTCTGTCATTCATGCATTTTTAGTTTTGTTTGATAGGCTATTTATGCCAAAAATTTGGTCCCCTAGTTTTGACCCTATGCTATCTTCCAGGAACTTTATAGTTTTAACATTTAGGTCTTTGATCTATTTTGAGTTAGTTTTTGTGCATAGTGTGAGGTATGGATTCTGATTCATTTTTCTGTACACGGATATCCAGTTTTGCCAGCACCATTTGTTAAAGAGATTGTTTCTTTCCCATTGATGGACTTTCACCCTTTGTCAAAGATCAGCTGCCCATAGAAGGATGGATTTATTTCTCGATTCTTAATTCTATTCCATTGGTCTGTGTGTCTGTCATTGAACAAGTACCAGGCTGTTTTGATTACTGTGGCTGTATAGTAAGTTTTGAGATCCGGCAGTGTGAGGCCTCCTACTTTGTTCTTCTTCAAAACTGCTTTAGTTATTTGGGGCCTCTTTCCTTTCCATATAAAGTTAGAGTTTAGTTTTTCCATTTCATTAAAGAACTTTGTTGGGATTTGGATCTGGATTGCATTATATCTATAGATTGCTTTTGGTAGTATTGACATTTTCACAATGTTAAGCCTTCCAAACCATGAGCGTGAAATGTTTTTCCATTCATGTAGATCTCTTTTAGTTTCTTGCAGCAGTGTTTTATAGTTTTCCTGGCATAAGTCTTTTATGTCCCTGGTTAGTTTTGTTCCTAGGTATTTTATCCTTTTGGGGGCTATTGTAAATGGTATCATTTTCTTGATTTCCTTTTCAGAGTCCTCCTTATTAGTATAGAGGAACCCAACTGATTTTTGTGTATTGATCTTGTACCCTGCCACTTTGCTGAATCTTTCCATTAGTTCCAGTAACTTTCTTGCGAACTCTCCGGGATTTTCTGTGTATAGGATTATGTCATCTGTGAATAAGGATAGTTTTACTTCTTCTCCTCCAATTTTTATGCCTTTATTTCCCTTTCTTGCCTTATTTCTCTAGCTAGAACTTCCAGTACAATATTGAAAAAGAGTGATGATAAAGGGCATCCTTGTCTCATTCCCATTCTCCAGGGGAATGCTCTCAATCTTTCTCCATTGAGAATAATGTTGGCTGTTGGTTTTGCATATTGCCCTTAATTATGTTGAGGAATTTTCCTTCTATTCTTATTTTGCGGAGATTTTTTATCAGGAAAGGGTGTTGGATTTTATCAAATGCTTTTTCTGCATCAATTGAGATGATCATGTGATTCTTCTCCTTTGTTTTATTTATGTGGTAAATTACACTGATTGATTTTCTAATGTTGAACAATCTTTGCATCCCTGGTATGAATCCCACTTGATGATGATGTATTACTTTTTTGATATGTGGTTGAATTCTGTTGGCTACAATTTTGTTGAGAATTTTTGTGTCTATATTCATGAGGGATATTGGTCTGTAATTTTTTTTTTTTTTTAGTGGTATCTTTGCCTGGCTTTTGTATCAGGATTATGCTGGATTCATAGAATGAATTCGGAAATATCTCTTCCTTTTCTATGTTCTGGAATAGTTTGGAGCCCTGGTGGTGCAGTGGTTAAGCATTCGGCTGCTAACCAAAAGGTTGGCATTTCAAATCCACCAGCCGCTCCTCAGAAACCTTATGGGGCAGTTCTACTCTGTCCCGAAGGGTCTCTATGAATCAGAATTGACTTGAAGGCAATGGGTTTGGATTGGGTTTTTTAAATTTGTGTTAGTTTAGGTAGGTAGTGTGTTTCTAGAAATTTGTAATTTCTTCTAGGTTTTCAAATTTGTTGTTTTCATAACTTTCTGTTATGATCCTTTATATCTCAGTTGGTTCTATCGTAATGTCACCGATCTCATTTCTTATTCTGGTTGTTTGAGCCTTCTCGTTTTTTTCCTTTGTCATTTTGGCCAGTGGTTTGTCAGTTTTATCAATCCTCTCAAAGAACTGACTTCTAGTCTTGTTGATTCTTTCTATTGTTTTTCTGTTTTCTATTTCATTTATTTCTGCTCTGATCTTTATTATTTCCTTTCTTCTGGAGACTGTGGACCTCTTTTTCTGCTCTTTTTATATTTGTTCGAGTTGTAAGGTTAAGCTATTTATTTTGGCCCTTCTTTTTTTGATGTGTGCATTTATTTCTATAAATTCTCCTCTGCGCACTACTTTTGCTGTGTCCCAAAGGTTTTGGTATGTTGTGTTTTCATTCTCAGTTGATTCTAGAAATTTTTTATTTCATTTTTAATTTCTTCTATTACCCAGTAGTTTTTAAGTAGGGTGTTATTCAATTTCCATGTATTTTTTTCTTTGTTCTTTCTGTTGTTGAATTCTAGTTTTACAGTGTTATTATCAGAGAGGATGCTTTGTATTACTTTGATTTTTTAAAATTTATTGAGGCTTGTTTTGTGGCCTGAAATATGGTATATTCTGGAGAATGATCCATGTGCGTTAAAGAAGAATGCATACTGTGCTGTTGTTGGGTGGTGTGCTCTGTATATGTCTATGAGATCAAGTTCGCTGATTGTGTTATTTAGATCTGTATCTTTATTGAGTTTTTTTCTAGTTGTTCTGTCCATCATCAAAAGTGGTGTGTTATCCCTTCAAGAGCAAGGGAAAATGAAGAAAACTAAATACACAAGGGAAAGATTAGTCCAAAGGACTAACAGACCACAACTACCATGGCCTCCACCAGACTGAGTCCCGTACAACTAGATGCTGCCCGGCTACCACCAATGACTACTCTGATAGGGATCACAGTAGAGGGTCCCAGACAGAGCTGGAGAAAAACGTAGAACAAAATTCTAACTCAAAAAAAAAAAAAAAGACCAGCTTTACTGGCCTGACAGAGACTGAAGAAACCCTGAAAGTATGGCCCCTGGACACTCTTCTAGCTCAGTAATTAAGTCACTCCTGAGGTTCACCTTTTAACCAAAGATTAAACAGGCCCATAGGACAAGACGAGACTAAAGGGGCACACCAGTCCAGAGGCAAGGACTAGAAGGAAGGAGGGGACAAGAAAGTTGATAATAGGGAACCCAAGGTCGAGAAGGAGAGTATTGACATGTCATGGGGTTGTTAACCAATGTCATAAAACAATATGTGTACTGTTTAATAAGAAGCTAGTCTGTTCTGTAAACCTTCATCTAAAGTACAATTAAAAAAAAAGTGGTGTGTTACAGTCTCCTACTATTACTGTAGAACTGTCTATTTCTCTTTTCAGTTCTGTTAGAGTTTGTTTTATGTATTTTGGAACTCTGTCATTGGGTGTGTAAATATTTATTATGATTATGTCTTCTTGATGGATTGACCCTTTAATCATTATATAATGCCCTTCCTTGTCTCTTGTAATGGATTTTGACTTAAAGTTTATCAGAGATTATTATTGCCACTCCTGCTCTCTTTTGGTTACTGTTTGCTTGACATTTTTTCCCCCATACTTTGATTTTTAACTTATTTATGTCTTTATATCTAAGGTGTGTCTCTTGTAGGCAACATATTGATGGGTCCATTTTTTTTTTCCATTCTGCCACTCTCTTGTCTTTTGACTCATGCCTTTAAACCATTTACATTTAGTGTGATTATCGATAGCTATGAATTTACTGCTGCTATTTTGTTATCCTTTTTTTTTTATTTGTGTTAATAGATTCTTTGTTCCACTTAATTTTCTGTGCTGAGTTCTTTTTTTAAATGGATTTTCTTTTTATTTCCTTTGTTGTTACTGATTTTGTGTTTGCTGAGTCTTTTTAATGCTCTTCTTTATCCTGGTGAGTAGATTTATTAATTTTCTTTGTGGTGTGGTTTCTCTGAAATTTACCTTTATCTTCCTAAGTTTAAAACAGTCTATTATATTTTGGTATCTCCTTGACTTCCTCTCCATATGGAGGTTCTATAACTACACTATTCCCTCTTTTTATTTTGAAGTTGTTGTCATTTACAGATTGACATCTCTGGTTCCCTGTTTTCAGTTTTGCAGCTTTATTTATTTATTTATTTATAAATTTTGTCTAGTTTATTGCTCTTGTTGAGAATATACATGGCAAAACATCACCAATTCAACTGTTTCTAAATGTACAACCTACTGACATTGATTACATTCTTTGAGTTGTGCAACCATTCTCACTCTCCTTTTCTGAGTTGTTCCTCCCTCATTAACATAAACTCACTGCCCCCTAAGGTTCCTGTCTAATCTTTTGAGCTGATGTTGTCAATTTGATCCCATATAGATAGTTCTTAAAAGAGCATAATGCTCAAGGCAGACCTTTTTTACTAGTTAAGCTAAACTATTGTTTGATTTTAAGATGACATCAGGGGACATTTTTCATTTAAGGTTTAAAGATTATGTTGGGTCAATAGTTTCAGGGGTTCATCCACCCTCCATGGCTCCAGAAAGTCTAGAGTTCATCAGAATTAGAAATTATTTTCTGTATTTCCCCCTTTTGATCAGGATTCTTTATGGAGTCTTTGATTAAAATGTGTTATTTTCATTGTTGTTTTGTGGTTTCAGTCTATGTGTGACTTTGGTGGTGTCTGTTAGTTGGGCGTGATTTCCTCTCACTAGTGGGTATGGTGGATCACACACATGTGTGAGTTCTCTGTGGTTAGGCTTGTATATCTTCCCTCACTGGATTGAGTGGAGGTGGGAGAACAAGTATTTTTCTGATATTGGGTAACAAATGTTGGGTCATCAGGGTTCCCTCCACAGCACTTGTGGTATCGTTGGGTCCTTGCGGGTTGGTGCTCGTAGTTAGTGTGTTCTCTGGAGGTCAGAGCAGGGGGTCTCTGTATCTGCTGTGAGGGACTGCTACCCAAATGGTCAGGGTGGGCCCACTACACATGCATAAATTGGCATCTTAGTAAGTGGTAGGTGGTGGGGTGTCAAGGGGTTTCAGTGCAAGTGCAGATGGCCTGCAGGAACTGTTTGGGTATAGGATGTGTGATGTTGAAGCCGTGTGGACATTGGATGAGGGCACTAGAATCTCCTGCTTTTTGTTTGGCAGAGGTGCAGATGGTACCTCTCAGGATGTGACTGGCATTGCTGGTGAGGTGATGTGTCTGGCCAGTCACTGGGGTGTGGGTGTAGAGAGTGTTCTCACTAGTCACTGGGTTGGGCACTGAGTGTGTGCACCACCGTTGCCAGGTGGTTGGGGCAGAGATGCACAAGTCACCAGTCCCGTGGGTGGCACGGGAACTTGCACCGCTGGTCACCAGGCGGGTGGTGTGGCACAGGGATGGGTGGGGGAGGATGCAAGCCTCCAGTCACAGGTCTGATGGCATGGGAGCATGTGCTGCAGATCACTGGGTGCGCGGGGCAGTGGGGGTATGGGTGGGGGCTGGCGCAGGTCTCTGGTTGTAGGTCTGATGGCACAGGAGTGCGTGCCGTGGATCCTCAGTTGGGTGGGGCAGCGCAGGGATGAGCAGAGGCAGGCACAAGCCTCCAGTCACAGGTCTGATGGCACAGCAGTGTGTGCTGGGGCAGCTCACCACTGGTCACTGGGAGGGTATGGTTTTGCCCAATTGCTCTCCAAGGTTGTCGTCCTAGGTTATGCTAGTTGTGTGTGATGAGCTCTGATGTGAACATTTGGTGTGCTGAGATTTTTGTATTTTAGTCAATATGCTGGATGTGAAATGGTAGTTAAAATAAACTTTTACCATGGAAATTTTCAAACTCACATAAAAGAGAGAATTGTGTAATGTAATGCTATGTATCCATCACCCAATTTTAACAATTATCAACCTTTTGACAGTCTTGTTTTATATTCCATCTGATTTTCATTTGCTGGAGTTTTCTAAAGCAAATAAAAAGATCCTCTCACCTCTAAATACTTCCATGTATATCTGTAATAGATAATAAAATACTGTACATATTCAAATGTCTCTAAATGCCTACAAAATTTTTTTATAGTTGGTTTGTTTAAATAAGGTTTACACATTACATTTGATTGAAATGTCCCTTAAGTCTCTTACTGCTTTTTTTTAAAATTGAAGTATGATTTACACATAATAAAATTCACAGATCTTTAGTGTACAGTTTTATGAGTTTTGGCAAATGTATACACCTGAGTAAACATCATCACAATCAAGATATAGAACATTTTCATCATCATAAATAGTTCCTTTGTACCTTTTCCAGTCAATCTCCCGGATCCCATGGGGCAATCACTATTCTGATTTCTATCACAATAGATTATTGTTGCTTGTTCTACAATTTCACATAAATGAAATCATACAGTAGGAACTCTTTTGTATCTGTTTTCTTTCACTTAACAAAATGTTTTTGAGATTCAATCATGGTATTCTATCTGTAGTTTGTTCCTTGTTATTGATCAGTAATATTCCATTGTATGGCTATATCACTATTTTTTTATGCATCTTCCTGTTGATAAGACATTTGGGTTGCTTCCAGTTTTGGGCTATTATAAATAAAACTGTTATGAACATTTATGTATAAGTCTTTGTGTAGTTATGTTTTAATTTCTTCTGGGTAAATACCTAGATGTGGAATCTCTGGATTATATGGCAAGTAAACATCTAACTTCATAAGAAATTTCCAAGACATGACAGAGTAAAGGCCTCTGAAAATTCTCGCCTCCCTAAAAACAGTGAGAAAACTGGCAAAAGTAGTCACAATCAACATTTTCAGGACTCTGGAAATTAGCAAAGCCTTTTAGCAATCTGAGGAGCATTTATTAAAAAAAAAAAAAATGGCTGCATCTCAGTAAGAACAGCAAGCTCTGTTACATTTTAATTAGCCTTGGTCCTATTTCCTGCTCTCCAGCTCTGATAACCTTGAATATTAACAGCCCACATTTGTGGTGTGGCAGGCACTGGAAGGAATGAAACAAGGTCAGAACTCCTTTAAAGCCTCATTCCCAGAGAATCATTATCATTTGACTCACAGGACCAGGCAGTGCTTTGTTCTGTCGTACACAGGGTCACTATAGGTCAGAAGCAACTCAATGGCACCTAACCACAACAACAAGAAGTAGTTCCCTGGAAGACCCTACCTGCAAGGTATTTAACCTGACTCAGAATTCACACATTGCAAAAAGCCTTTTCCCTGGGGGCATTTGTCAAAAATAATTACACAAAATTGCTTGACTCGTGGCTGCCCAAGCCAGTGGAAAACAGTTGGGGTAAACAATAGACTAATCAAAAACTTAAAAGGAAATACTGGTGTTATGGATCGAATTGTGTCCTCAAAAAATATGTGCTGTAAATCCTAACCCCTATGTTGTTTTTGTTGGGTGTTGTGGAGTCGGGCTCGACTCATAGCGACCCCAAGTACAACATGGAAAGTGCAGCATTTTGTTCTTACTGGGATAGACACCACTTACTTTGGATATGGATTTGCCTTCTCTGCACACAATGCTGATGCCAAAACTACTACTCATGCACTAACAAAATGCATTATCCACCATCATGGTATTTCCACACAGCACTGCTTCAGATCAAGGAACTTACTTTCACAGCAAATGAAGTCCGGTAATAGGTCCACGCTCATGGAATTCACTGGTCTTACCGTGTTCACCTGTCGCAGCCCCTCACACGGGGCACCATCTGTCGCAGCGGCGGCGAATGTCGGGGCGGCGGAGACAATAACCAAACACAACTCTTACAGAGAAGTGGGGCCAGGAGGGTCACTCTGAGGAGTCAAACCCCGGCTCCAGTCCCAGGAGTTTATTTATAGTCAATACAGCAAGCAGTGAAACAAATAACAGAGCAATGGGCTTTGGGTGAGTAACAATAAGTTTCGGGCAAAGGAGAAGGAATTCAGGTAAACAAGCCAATCAGTAACAGGACAATAGGTTTGGGAAAACAAGTCGTGCCTAATCTCTTTCTCATCGCCGACAAGTCTCCAACATGTCGTATACAGCATAGAGGCCTGTGGGGGCTGCAGTTGTCAATAGTGCAGCCATGTTTAAATGGCATATATCCCCACATTCACCATCATCCTGAAGCAGCTGACTTTATATAATGGTGGAATGGCCTTTTAAAGACTCAACTATGGCACCAACTAGGTGGTAATATAAGGAGCCCTGGTGATGCAGTGGTTAAAATGATCAACTGCTAACCAAAAGTTTGGCAGTTTGAAACCACCAGCAGCTCCACGGGAGAAATATGTGGCAATCTGCTTCCACAGAGATTTACAGCCTCGGAAACCCTATAGGGTCGCTATGAGTCAGAACTGACTTGAAGACAGTGGGTTTTTTCTTTTTTTTAGGTGATAATATCTTGCAGGGCTGGGGCAATGTTCTTCAGGAGGTTGTGCATGCTCGAAATTAGTGTTCAATGCATGGTGCTGTTTCTCCCCTTCCAGGATTCATGTGTCCAGGAATCAAAGGGTAGAAGTGGGAGTGGCACCACTCACAATTACCCCTTGAGACCCACTCTAAAAATTTTTGCTTCACGCTCCTGCAACCCTATGCTTTGCTAGTCTGGAGGTCTTAGTTTCAAAGGGAGGAATGCTCCCACCAGGAGACACAACACTGATTCCATTGAACTGAAAGTTAAGGATGTCACTGGCCACTTTGGGCTCCTAAAGTTTCTGAATCAACAGGCGAAGAAGGGAGTTACCATACTGGCTGGCATGACTGATCCTGATTACCAAGGGAAAATTGAACTATTATTACAAAATGGAGGTAAAGAATAGTATGTCTGGATTGCAGGAGATCCCTTAGGGCATCTCTTAGTACTACCATGTCCTGTGATTAAAGTCAATGGAAAACTACAAGAACTCAATTTAGATAGGACCACTGGTGGCTCAGATCCTTCAGGAATGAAGGTTTGCATCACCACACCAAGCAAAGAACCACAACCAGCTGAGATGCTTGCTGAGGGCAAAGGGAATATGGAATGCGTGGTGGAAGAAGGCAGTTCTAAACACCAGCTACAACCACATGACAAGTTGCAGAAACTAGGACTGTAATTGTTATGAGTATTTCTTTTTCGTTTTCATATATGTTTGAGTGTGTGTGTGTATATAAAATGTTTGTTTTCTTCCCTCCCTATACTTATTATAAAATACAAGATATAAAAAGGGTTAGTGCATTTTCGGTTGTATGCATGTTAGTTGTATCATGTTGGGCAGAAGTATGATTTTTTAATTGTTTTTATTTGGAGATCATGTATGGTTTAAGGAGATGTGTATAGGTGCCAAGTTCACAAGAGGTAGACTGTGATAGCTAATTTTATGTGTCAGCTTGGCAGGGCCATGATTCTCAGCGGTTTGGCAGACACTGGACATGTTGCTGTTCCGTTATGGAATGGAATGTAATCACCTTCCATGATGTGATCCAAGGTGGTCAAACAATTAGTTGAAAGGGGAGTTTTCTTGAGAGTGTGGTCTGCGTCCAGAATATAAATGGATGTTCTGGCAGAGCTCTCTCTCTTTTGATTCTGCACCCTTCTAGTTGCCTGACCTATGAATCTTGGGACATAAGCCTACAGAAGTCTCTGGCCTGCTACAGATCTATGGATCTTGGGACGCAAGCCTACAGAAGTCTCTGGCCTGCCACCTGGCCTACAGACTTTGGATCTGCCAGTCCCACAATTGCGTGAGTCACAACCTTGAAGTAAATCTCTCTCGCTCTCTCTCTAATATATATATATACATAAAACCCAAACCCATTGCCGTCGAGTTGATTTCGACTCAGCAACCCTATAGGACAGAGTAGAACTGTCCTATAGGGTTTCCAAGGAGTGGCTGGTGGATTCAAACTGCCAACCTTCTGGTTAGTAGCCAAGTGCTTAACCAGTGCACCACCAGGGCTCCATACATATACGGATACATATATAGATAGATAGATAGATATACACATGCATCTCACTGGTTTTGCTCCTCTAGGGAACCCAAACCAAGACAAAGATAAATGACACTATGAGGAAACAATAAGGCAAATCCAGAGTGGGGTACATTCTACAAGACAGCTGGCCCGGCCTCTTTAAAAATTTCATCGTATGGATTATCATATATGACAACAAAACCACAAGCAGCAAAAGACAGAATAGATGAATAGAACCTCATAAAAAGTAGATACTTTTCTTCATCAAAGGACTTCATCAACCAAGTGAAAAGACAACCTACAGATCGGGATAGAGATTTCACGAACTATATATCTGATAAAGGTCTAATATACAAAATATATAGAAAACTTCTACCACTTAATAAAGCAGCCCTGATAGCACAACGGGTAAGCGCTCAGCTGCTAACTGAAAGGTTGGCGGTTTAAACCCACCCAGCAGCTGCGAGAGAGAAAAGTCCTGGTGATCTGCTCCTGTAAAGATTACAGCTTAGAAATCAACTCCATGGCACCTAACAACCACACAATTTAATATCAAGGAGACAACAACCCAATCAAAAAATGGGCAAATACTTGAGCAGACATTTCATCAAAGAGGATATTCAAATGGCCAAGTATAGGAAAAGATGCTCAACATCATCAGCCGTTGTTGTTGTGTGTTATTGGGACGTGCAAATCAAAACCACAACGAGATATTACCTCACCCCCATTAGAATGGCAATGATAAAAATCGGAAGACAACACGTGTTGGCAAGGTTGTGGAGAAACTGGAACCCGCAAGCACTGGTGAGAATGTAAACTGGTACAGCCACTGTGGAAACGTCCAGCGGTTCATCAAAAAGTTGAACACAGAATTACCATATGACCCAGGGTGATGGTTAAGGCTGTGTGTCAACTTGGCTGGGCCATGATTCTCAGTGGTTTGACACTCGTGTGATGTGATCACTTTCATGATGAGATTTGATATGATGTGATCATTTCCACGAGAGGATCTGCTGTGAGTAGCCAATCAATTGGAGTTTCCTTGGGAGTGGGGCCTGCATTGAATGTAAGTGGGTATTCTAGCAAGGCTTG
Organism: Trichechus manatus latirostris; assembly: GCF_000243295.1. Classification (NCBI taxonomy): domain Eukaryota; kingdom Metazoa; phylum Chordata; class Mammalia; order Sirenia; family Trichechidae; genus Trichechus; species Trichechus manatus. Next base: position 1,432,055 of record NW_004444143.1, read on the forward strand.
TGGGCTTTTTCTCGCTCTGGATCTTGCAGCTGGTTCCTGTTCATCTGACCTCCAGTTCTTGGGACTTGAGGTAGCAGCTTACCTGCAGTCTTGCCTGCCAATCTTGGGATTCCTCAGCCTTCACAGCCTATGAGCATGAGCCCTGCTCTCTGACCTGCTGATCTTGAGTTTGCCAGCCCCTGCAGCTATGTGAATCAGAAGAAGCCTCTATCCTGACCCATGGACTTGGGACATTCCAGCCTTTACAACCACGTGAGCCATTTCCTTGATATAAAATTCTCAATCTATATTTATACGCTTTACTGGTTTTGCTTCTCTAAACAACCCAGCCTAAGATACCCAGTAATCCCCAAAACAGTAACTCCCAACCCAGAAGAAGTGAAGGCAGGAACCCAAATCAAAACCTGTACGCCAACATTCACTGTAGCACTTAAAAGGTGGAAAAACCCCAAATGTCCATCAACAGTTGAGTGGATCAACACAATATGGTATATACACACAATGGAATATTATCCAGCCTTAAAGAGAAATGAAGTCCTGATGTATGCCACAACCTGGATGAACCTTGAAAACATCATGCTGAGCAAAATAAGTCAGTCGCAAAAGGACAAATATTTTGTGATCTCACTTACGTGAAATAAGCAAAGACACAGAAACCAAAGACTCCTAGTTTGGTGGCGGGGGGGGGGGCATTTTTTGCTTAGTTTTGCACTGAGTTTATGTTAATTGTGATCGAATGATTTGGAAAAGGATATCAAGAGTGATTGCACAACTTAAAGAATGTAATCAATGTCACTGAATTGTACATGCAGAAATTGTTGCAACAGCATATATTTTGTTATGTACGTTTTCACCACAATAAAAAAAAAAAATCTTACAAGGGTGGGCGTCATGGATTGAATTGTGTCCCCCAGAAATATCTGTCAACTTGGCTGTGTCATGATTCCCAGTATTGTATGATTGTGTACTATTTTGTAAATCTGATGTAATTTCCTTATGTGTTGTAAACTCTACCACTGTGATGAGGTTATACTGATGAGGTTTACAAGATTAGATAGTGTCTTAATCCAATCTTGTTTTTTTTTTTAAAGTAAAAAGAATGTTTTATTCGGCATATATTCAAAAGGGCAGAAGTGGGAAGTGGACAACCATGCTGCTAAAAGCATGTCTGCCCGAATCCAAAGAATATTACAGAATAGGCAAGAATGGGAAAACGGACAAGCATGCTGCCACAGCCATGTCTGCCCAACTCCAAAGAACAGTTACAGAGCCATCAGTATATATCAACATCACAAAATGGGTAGAATCATTGAAAGCATCACTTTTTCACTGATTGGCTAGAAATTATAATCTTACATTTTGAATCATCTTTCTTAACAATCATTGATACGGGTTTCAGTTACGAAAGTCAGGAGGGTCTTCATTGGTCCAACAAATTTCTATTCACTAAATGCTAATGGAAAAAGATAAGAGTGGAAAGTCTTTTGTGTTCTGTTTGATGGGCTTTTGTGAAAACTTCCTTAAGATGTTTTCCAAGATTATCTTAGCTATTGTCTTTATACCTCAGGGCCCAGTTGATGTGTCCTTGTGAATCCTTGTGAACCCTTGTGAGCCCAGCTTCAGCTGGGTCACATTCTGTATGCTCAAGGAGAGGGAATAATAACTCCAATATTATTTCCTAAATCAGTCCCTCCTTTTGATCGGAGATTGGAGATAACACATCAATCATCAATACCTGGACTTAGTCGAGCTCCTAGATGGTGGCCATTGCAGGCTCTTTAAACTCACGGTGCTGGTTTTCCACTGGATACCATCTGGTTCTTCACCAGGTTATTAAGTAAGAGTGATGTTCCCATCAATAGCATTGCCCGAGTGAGCAGACTCAATGTACATCAACATTTTAGCCTGAGGCCTTCTTTTGCCTTTTACATGTGTAAGACAATAGAGAATAAATTTTATAATGCCTAATACTATCAGGATGTAGACTAAGAATATTACTATTCCTTGCAGTAGTGATCTAGCCCATGTACTTATTCCTGATAGTAACCAAACAAATAGATCTGGTGTTTGTAAGGGTGTGACAATGTGTAATCAAGTAGCTTGTTGTCTAATTCTATGTATGTCCTGTTCTACTTCTCCAGTGTTATTTATCCAAATCCAACAAGAGATATTTGCTACAGCACAGACTCCACTAATAAAAATATCTAAGGTTATTCTGTTATCTCATGTCAGCTTGGCTTATGAGATCAGAGGTCACTGTTGTGCTTCTATCTCATCTGTTATTTGTCCCATAGTGATTGACAAATTTTTCTTAAAGATTTTTCTAACTCAGATGTACCATAAGTAGGAATTACAGCTACCAACCATACCCTGAATGTTGGACCAGTGGGTTTTCTTCTGACTTTCATTTTACAATTTTAACATTACCTTTTCAATACTTACTAGCATTGTTACTATGAATACTTAAAGATAATCCTAGAGTTCTCAGAGTGCATTGTCCACACATTCGTCAGCAATCTAAACAAGCGATTGCCCACATAAATTCACTATCAGTTGGAAAGGATCATCTAAATTAGTATATTGGATCTATTGCACAGAAATATATATCTATAAAGAGCACTCAGAGTTTGTCTAGAGGAAACAAAAAATATAAAAAAATTTACATGTGACAAGTTTTCATTAGAGAACTAATGATTAGCAAGATAACACAGGATGGACGTTCCCTGTAGGAGGTCTTCAGTTAGTCTGTTTAAAACATACTAAGTGTTCTTCCCAAGGGCAAGCTGCCCCTCCTTGGTTTACCTATTAACAGTCATGGGTCACTTTCTCAGAAGCAGAAATGGAACCAAAGACAAAACGGAGTCTGAACCATGAGGCTCATCTCTGAGAATCTGGTTTCTTTAAGATACATAATTTTCTGTATAGTAAGAGATTACAGACATTAGACAGATATTTCATATGACATTGTCTTAAAGACTGCTTAAACTAATTACCAATTTACCCTAAACATAACTCTGTCTGATCTTTGAAGTTAGTTTCCTAAAACAGACTGAATTCTTCAAAAAAAAAAAAAAGCTCAATACCCAGAGCAAAATGGTCTTACTAGTTTATCTGGATGATTTTTTGACTCAATGTATCTTCAGGAACCAGGTTTTTTCTCAAAGCTCAAGGTTCAAAAGGACACCCAAAGGCAAATATCCCATGTGGGTTGCCTCAACCTCCCTGAAAGCCAGAAATCTGGATTCCAGGAGAATTATATACAACTCTCTCATCATTTTTTCCTTTGGATAATGATCTGGTTATAGAATCTTTTTTTTTTTTTTTTTAACTATGAAGAATTTATTGCTTAAGTTTTTGAAAATTAAAAGGACACATAACATGGGAAAAGGAGAACATAAGAGGAAATAGAATTGTGCATGAAGTGATGATCAATCTCTAATTATGTAATAATTCTACTTCCCGATAGCAATACTTTTTGAAGTTACTGATTTCCTGTGGTGTTAAATGGCATTATTTACCTGCAGCTGACATCCTTCAGATTTCAAGAAGTGTCATGTCATCCTCAGATTTTGAAATTTGATTAAAAAGAGTTCTTCACGCCCACACTAGTCATAATTTTTTTTTATTTGATTACGTTTTTCTCGAAACTTAACTTTCCTGCTGTATCTAGGTTTTTATTCTCCCCACTCATTTTTTATGTCTTGATGTATATCACCTAGAACTGAGTACAGCATTTCAGGCCCAGGTAAAAAATACTTTTCCTTAAATATAGGGAAATAATTCCTTTACAGTTTTTAATTATCTTCCTGAAAATGTTTTACAGGATTTTGGTAGTTTTGGCTAGAGTACATTAGGCTATACATTCAGGGAGTAATCCTGATGACCCTGACCCCTTTCCTGATTTGAAACTGGTAATACCAACTAATATTTACTGGGCACTTCCTATGCTTCAGGCAGTGTTTTAAGTTTTATGTGAATCAATCATTCAATTCTCACACGGCCCCCTTTTACAGATGGGGTTACAAGGCTAGTAAATAACAAAGCCAGAATTGGAATACACATCTTTTGATTCCAGAGTCTGCACCTCACCAGTATGTTGTTCTGACTCATTGATAATTTAGGTGTGTTGTGGTTGTGGGTATGGGACGTGTATGGTGCTGAGGTTGAGATAGGAGGAAGTGACACTAAGACTGCTTCTATTTCCCTGTTTCCTAAGGTTTCCTTTCTCTTTGGTCCAGGTAATTCATTTTCTCCTTCATCACTCTGAATTTACCTTATGGTGCTCTATACCAATCCTCTTATGGGAGACATAAATGTCATAAATGACACAGATGGGAGATGACTCCAGTGTGTGCATGACAATGGACTGAGCCTACAATAGGAACAATTCTGGTCCTCGTTTAGCATCTAAGTTCACCTCCTTTTTACAGGGAGGCAATGCCTGAAGAATCCATAGTTTCAATATGATCTCTCCAAGCCCTCATGTCTTTATCTCTAGCACTTTATTCATGCACAACACACCTAGTGTCCCATCACTCTGAAGTCCTTCATCTGAACTCTTCTTTCTGAAATTCCAACTTCAGTTCTGCCTATGGCCTTCAGTATGGTCTTTGTACTTTTTATTATTTTTGTTTGAATTTTTGGCTTTCCTTAATTTACTGTTTTGGCTTTGTCTTATACACTGCAAATCTTTTAATGACTCAACCTATCATAATTGCTACTAGATGTCACATAGTTGGCAACTTTGATTGACCTTTTTATTACCATCACAAATGAGGAACAAAGAGTCTTGGCACTGCATGTTCATCTGCCTCAAAGGATTTCTGAATGAGATCCATGGAGTCAGCAATCACCTGGTAGGCCACTTGTTTTCTGAATACTGCCAATGAACGTATCTTGCCAATAATTCTTGTCCTTATTCAATTGTATACATTAAAGCAGTCATGTAGCCTTCTAAAAATGGTAGATTAGGTAATTTGGACAAAGCTTCTGCAGAAAAACAAGAAACATAGAAATTAATTAAAGCAGATATAAATTAAAAGCAAGTGAACCACATATCTGAATATGAGCATTGCATACAAGTTGACTTACAGATTCAATGTAATCTTTGTAAAAAAAATCCCATCATCTACATTTTTTGTTTGCTTCTTAAAACCTCACAAGCTAATTATAAAATTAGTATGGAAATGCAAAAGGTAAATTACCAACATAATGCCTTCACATATACATTAATGTATGTGTTCAAGAATATCTATATCATTAACGCATATTATCCCCAAATTAGAAACTACACAGATGTCCACCAACAGAAGACTGAATAAACACGTTGTGGTAGGTTCATACAATCAAATCCTATATAGCAATGAAAATGAATTAGCTATGTTTAAACACAACATTGTGGATGATAGTAATCAAAATAAATCAGACACAAAAGAATATTTATAATCTGAATCAATTTATTTGTATTTCCAAAATGGGAAAATCTCGACTGTAGTGTTTTGGGGACATCCTTAAAAGATAAAGAATAATAAAAAATAATTTTTTTTTTGAAAAAGAAAGGATGACAATTATTTTTAGAGAAAAGAGGGAAGCTTCTGATTAGGTAAGGGCACTGGAGACGTCTAGGTTCTGTCCAGTTTCTATTTCTTGACCAGACTGTGGTAGCTATATGGCTATTCACCTTATAATAGTTAGTCTATACCTTTACATTGTATGTCACTTTATGTATGTGTGTTATATTTTATAATAAAAAGAAAATTAAAAAGTCTCATCTGCTCTCCCCACCCGTCTTGAAACAAAGGGAATGAATGACCTAAGCAGACCAAGCTGCCCTCCATCTGATAAAAAGGAAATGATATACCTGAGTCAAGGGCTGCTTGGAAGTTAATAGCAGATGGTTTTTGCTTCCCCCGATTCCTAAGAAGTCTTGTTAGTTTGATTCTACTTCACTGGAAAGTTGGAGAAAATTATGGATCCAAAACAAGAACCCCTAGTCTTGGAACCCCATGTTGAGTTCAGATATGAGGAAATTTCACAGAACTCCAAAACTGTTAAAAGACTTCTTTTTTTGGCATACTCCGAGACTGTCCTTTATTGCTTAGATTCCACAAGCTGAGTGGCTGATAGGATATAGAAAGGGATTGGCTAGTATACTCTCACCACTGACACAATCAAATCATGCACACATTTCACTGAATTCTAGGAAGTTCTAATGAAATCATCTAAGTTCTTTGTCTTTCTTTGCATCTTGAACATCCTCTCCTGTCATATACATGTCCAGTCTTCTCATGTCCCCCTAAAACCTCACAATCTGTTACCATGTTCCATTACATATTCGAATTAAATCAAGTTGCTGCATCTTAATCCTTAATGTCAGACTGAAGTGTTTATCTTTATTACGTGAAATTTATTTCTTATGTCTCTCAAGAGTTCACTATGTTGTAGAACATTTACTGTGCTCCAAGCAGCAAGATTTTATATCTAATCATAGTCCTGAGTATTCAGAGCTTGCCACCTCCTTCCATTCTAATGATTTCCTTGAGTTATAGATTCCAGATTATTATAATGGACCCAGAATTTGTACTTTCACCAGTACTCCAAGGATCTACAGGATCGATACCAAACCCCAAATCCATTGCCATCGAGTTGATTCTGACTCACAGCAACCCTGTATGACAGAACAGAACTGGCCCATAGGTTTTCCAAGGCTGTAATATTTATGGAAGCAGACTGCCACATCTTTCTCCCACTGAGCAGCTGATGGTTGAAACTGCTGACCTCTTGGTTAGCAGCCAAGCTTTTAACCACTGCACCACCAGGTCTTCTTACAAGATCTATACCAAAAACCAAACCCATTGCCATTAAGTCTATTCTGACTCATAGCAACCCTATAGGACAGAGTAGAACTGCCCCATAGGGTGTCCAAGGCTGTAATTTTTATGGAGGCTGACTGCCACATCTTTCTCCTATGGAGCAGCTGGCGGTTTCAAAGCCACTGCATTGCCAAAGCTCCTCTACAAGATCTACAGAAGCCCTTAAATCATAGCTGTATATTCCATCTCACTCTGGCCCAATTTGATCCAGCTGAAACAGCATATTCTTTAGATATTTTTCTAGTTAGTGAATCTAGCTTCAGCCAGTCCTAGGCATTATCATCTAAGAATGAAGATAAATCATCACAGTGGCCTAAAAGGTCCTATATGACTTGGCTTCATTTCATTCTACTGTCCCTCTTACACACCATGCTGCGGACACTCTGGCTTCTTTAAATACCCTAGGCAAGCTCACACAGATAACCACTTGACTCACTGCCTCATATCCTTCAGGCTCAACTCTCACCTCATAACCAACCTACTTAAAAGTGCAACCTACCACTCTCATTAGGCACTTCCTGTCCGCTTATTCTGTTCTTGGATGGTGCAAACAGTTAAGCTCTTGGCTACAAACGAAAAGATTGGTGCTTCAAACCAATTCAGAAGCACGTTGGAATAAAGACCTGACTACTTTGGAAAAAAGATCTGACTACTTTGGAAAGATCACAAACTTTGAAAACCCTGTGGAGTACAGTTCTACTCTGAAACCCATGGAGTCACCATGGGTCAGAATTGACTCAGTGGCAAATGTTTTGTTGTTAGGTTTTTTTTGATGGTCTTATTCTATTTAATTTTTTTCCACAGTACTTATTACCTGGCATACTATATTTTCACTTGTTTATTATCTGTCTTGTTGCACTAGAATGTAATTTCCACTAGAACAAGGATTTTTGCTCTGTTTTTTTTTCATTTATATATTTATAGCACGAAGAGCTGTGATTGGCCTGTAGTAAGTGATTGATAAATGTGTTTAATTAATGAAATACAGTTTTAATGAGAAATTAATTTTAAGTATTGATACCAGAAAAACTCATATTTTTTTGTTCAATAGCTCTTATTTTTAATTCAAATTTTGTAAGGGTGACTTTCAATGGATTTTGTAGGAGATTTTGTAATTTTGTTTTATACAAGTAATGTTGACGTGATTATACACACATTGTAATTCTTGGGTTCTTTTCTTTTCAGGTTTAGGCATTAAAGAGCCCTTGGGACATATAGATTTTTATCCTAATGGAGGAAAAAATCAACCTGGCTGTCCTAAATCAGTTTTTTCAGGTATACCAATAGTATTTTGAATGCATTACACATGATTCAAAATGATAAAAGAAGATTGATATATTTTTCCCTCTTAATCTTTGGGCAATATTTTGAACTCATCTTCATTGCCCATGATTCAGAAGAGTTATTGGTGAGCAATGTGTAAATTTACCCTGATTAGTTCATAAATTTTACCAGTAGATATCCCATTTGGTCACAGATGAGACCTATTACATTGTAGTTTCAACAGTTTTAGATCATTTTAAACATTAGAAGTTACAAGTCATTGAAGAAGCATGAACAGCTGAAGTATGATATAACACAAGATCTTAGGATTTAACCTTGAGATTGCTGTGAGTTGGAGGCAATTTGAGGACAATTAATAACAACAGAAACAAATCACAATAGTACTGTACCAATACTGTGGATTTATAAACTCTTGACACTTGATTGTCTTGTACATATAGATAGTTGAGCAACTGTTCAAAGTGTACAATTTGGCTAACTTCAGGACCATATGCAAGAAATATTCTGAGAGTCACAGAGGCACTGGTCAAATAACACAGGACTAAAGTCCTCTGTAGCTGTAGAAGTTTGGTCAATGGAATCAGCATGTGGGATATTGGCAAGAGCAAGGAACATGATAAAATTTTAATCTCACCAGGTTACTTTGTCATCTCTGACATTGGAAAAAATGTTAGGGGTGTTGGATCAGAATGGAGAGATGTGTGCACTAATTGTTAAGTTTGTTGTTGTTGTGTGCCATCGAGTCAATTCCAACTCATAGTGACCCTATATGACAGAGGAGAACTGCCCCATAGGGTTTCCAAGGAGTGGCTGGTGGATTTGAACCACCTACCTTTTGTTTAGCAGCCTGAGCTCTTTACCACTACACCACCAGGGCTCCAGTTGTTAGGCATAGTAG
>NW_004444143.1:1441208-1530767 GCF_000243295.1 Trichechus manatus latirostris
ACATTCTGCAAAATCTCAGATAGAGTATTAATATAAATACAGCAACATTGATCTATTGAGGCACAAACTGTTTCTTAAGAGACTAACAGGAAATCTAATGCTGTTCTATTTTGTAAAATCATAGCTCAAATTTCAAATACTTCTCTGGTTATGATACTTACAACTTTGCTAAGTTTACCAACAGGAACTTCTAATTCAAGCGTTACCATATCTAAACCCATTAGTTAGATAATTGAGGAGAAAGGAGAATGATTTCTCATATCCAGAAATTAGAACCTTGAAATATCAGCAATATTAAAAAAAACCCATAGTTTCCTTTAGTTTACTCAGTCTTACGTAAATTTCTGTTCCACGTGTTAATCCAATCTCTTTTGAGATATAAAAGAGAAAAGCGAGCAGAGACACATGGGAACCTCATACCACCAAGAAAGCAGTGCTGGGAGCAGAGCGCATCCTTCGGACCTGAGGTTCCTGCGCTGAGATGCTCCCAGACCAAGAGAAGACTGATAACAAGGACTTTCCTTCAGAGTTGACAGAGAGAGAAAGCCTTCTCCTGGAGCTGATGCCCTGAATTTGGACTTCTTGCCTACTAGACTATGAGAAAATAAATTTCTTTGTTAAAGCCATCCACTTGTGGTATTTCTGTTACAGCAGCACTAGATGACTAAGACAGTGGGGAAGGGCATATTCTAGAATTTAAAAAAGACTAGAGACACAATACCCAAATGCAGGATGTGAGTCTTGATTGGATTCTAGCTTTAGAAACAACAACAACAAAAATAACAGTATAAAATACTTTTGGGAGACAGTTTGGGAAATTTGAATATGAACTAGATATGAGATATTAAGGAATTATTGCTGTTTTTTTTTAAGAGTGTTAATGGTATGAAGGAACGTAGTTTTCAGAGATACATGCTTAAGTATCTAGGGGTGAAGTGTTAAGGTGTTTGGTAACTACTTTCAAATGGCTCAGCAAAAATTTGCACATACACACATACATTGTTTTTGTTAGATGCCATAGTGACCTTATGTATAACAGAATGAAATCATTCTCACAAATCATTACTACATTTGAGTCCATTGTTGCGGCCACCATGTCAACTCATCTCATTGAGGGTCTTCCTCTTTTTCAATGACTCTCTACTTTACCAAGCATGATGTCCTTCTCCAGGGACTGGTCTCTCCTGATAACATGTCCAAAGTAAGGGAGACAAAGTCTCGCCATCCTCACTTCTAAGAAGCACTCTGGCCGTACTTCTTCCGAGACAGATTTGTTCATTCTTCTGGCAGTCCATGGTATATTCAATACTCTTCACCAACACTATAATGCAAATGTGTCAATCATTCTTTGGACTTTCTTGTATATGTATATATACTTATCAGAGCAAATATGGCAAAATGTTAACAATTTTTAAACCTAGGTGGTGGGTATAAGGACAACCATTGTATTATTTGTCTACTTTTTCTGTATCCTAGAAAATCTTCATAATATAATGTTGAAAGGGGGAATAATATATATATTTAAAAATCCCTGCCTCATGAAAATTACTTTCTAGTCGGGGGTGGGGGCAGACATGATCAAGGATGAATTAGTAAAATATATGGAATGTTAGTGGTAAGTGCTTAAGAAAAATAAAGGAGAGGAGGAGTACAAACTGTGTATGTGGTAGGGGGAGTTGAAATTCTAGATTGAGTGATCAGAGAAGGCCTCACTATGTTATGTTTGAGTGAAGACCTAAAGGGCAGTGTCTTAGTTAACTAGTGATGCTATAACAGAAATACCACAATCGAATGGCTTTAATAAAGAGAAATGTATTCTCTCACAATCTAGGAGGCTAAAAGTCCAAATTCAGGGCACCAGCTCCAGGGGAAGTCTTTCTCTCTCTGTAGACTCTGGAGGAAGGTCCTCGTCATCAAGCTTCCCCAGTCTAGGAGCTTCTCAGTGCAGCGACCCCGGGTCCAAAAGGCGCACTCTGCTCCTGACACTACTTTCTTGGTGATATGAGGTCCCCCTGTCTCTCTGCTCGCTTCTCTCTTTTATATCTCAAAAGAGATTGACCCAAGACACAATCTAATCTTGTAGATTGAGTCCTGCCTCATTAACATAACTGCCTCTAATCCTGCTTCATTAACATCATTTGTTGTCGTTGTTGTTCGGTGCTGTCGAGTCAGTTCTGACTCAGCCACCCTATGTACTACAGAACAAAACACTGCCTGGTCCTGTGCCATGCTCACAATCGTAGTTATGCTTGAGCCCATTGTTGCAGCTACTGTGTCAATCCATCTCGTTGAGGGTCTTCCTCTTTTTCGCTGACTCTCTACTTTACCAAGCATGATGTCCTTCTCCAGGGACTGATCCCTCCTGATAACATGTCCAAAGTATGTGAGATGTAGTCTCGCCATCCTTGCTTTGAAGGAGCATTCTGGTTGTACTTCTTCTAAGACATTTGTTCGTTCTTTTGGCAGTCCATGGTATATTGCATATTTTTTGCAACACCACAATTCAAAGGCATCAGTTCTGCTTTGGTCTTCCTTATTCATCATCCAGCTTTTGCATGCATATGAGGTGACTGAAAACACCATGGCTTGGGTCAGGTGCACCTTAGTTTTCAAGGGGACATCTTTGCTTTTCAACACTTTAAAGAGGTCTTTTGCAGCAGATTTGCCCAATGCAATGTCTTTTGATTTCCTGACTGCTTCTTACATGGGTGTGGATTGTGGATCCAAGTAAAATGAAATCCTTAACAACATCAATCTTTTCTCTGTTGATCATGATGTTGCTTATTGGTCCAGTTGTGAGGATTTTTGTTTTCTTTATGTTGAAGTGTAATCCATAGTGAAGGCTGTAGTCTTTGATCTTAATCAGTAAATGCTTCAAGTCCTCTTCACTTTCAGCAAGCAAGGTTGTGTCATCTACATAACACAGGCCGTTAACGAGTCTCCCTCCAATCCTGATGACCTGTTCTTCATATAGTCCAGCTTCTCGGATTATCTGCTCAGCACACAGATTGAATAAAGTATGGTGAAAGGATACAACCCTAATGCACACCTTTCCTGACTTTAAACCACAGAGTATCCCCTTGTTCTGTTTGAATGGCTGCCTCTTGATCTATGTACAGGTTTCGCATACCCACAATTATGTGTTCTGGAATTCCCATTCTTCGCAATGTTATCCATAATTTGTTATAATCCACACAGTTGAATGCCTTTGCATAGTCAATAAACCACAGGTAAACATCTTTCTGGTATCTTCTGCTTTCAGCCAGGAACCATCTGACATCAGCAATGGTAACTGTGGTTCCACATCCTCTTCTGAATCCGGCCTGTATTTCTGGCGGTTCCCTGTCGATACACTGCTGCAGCCGCTTTTGAACGATCTTCAGCAAAATTTTACTTGCGTTGTGATATTGATATTGTTCAATAATTTCCATATTTGGTTGGATCATCTTATTTGGGAATAGGCATAAATATGGATCTCTTCCAGTCGGTTGGCCTAGTAGCTGTCTTCCAAATTTCTTGGCATAGATGTGTGAGCACTTAAAGCACTCCATCTGTTTGCTGAAACATCTCAATTGGTATTCCATCAATTCCTGGAGCCTTGTTTTTCGCCACTGCCTTCAGTGCAGCTTGGACGTCTTCCTTCAGTACCATCAGTTCCTGATCATATGCTACCTCTTGAAATGGCTGAACATTGACCAGTGCTTTTTGGCATAATGACTCTGTGTATTCCTTCCATCTGCTTTTGATGCTTCCTGCGTCGTTTAATATTTTCCCCATAGAATCCTTCACTACTGCAATTCAAGGCTTGAATTTTTTCTTGTTCTTTCAGCTTCAGAAATGACGAGCGTGTTCTTCCCTTTTGGTTTTCCATCTCCAGCTCTTTGCACCATGTCATTATAACACTTTGTCTTCTCGAGCCACCCTTTGAAATCTTCTGTTCAGTTCTTTTACTTCATCATTTCTTCCTTTTGCTTTAGCTACTCGACATTCAAGAGCAAGTTTCAGAGTCTCTTCTGACATCCGTTTAGGTCTTTTCTTTCTTTCCTGTCTTTTTAATGACTTCTTGCTCTCTTCATGTATGATGCCCTTGATGTCATTCCATAACTCATCTAGTCTTCAGTCATTAGTGTTCAACACGTCAAATATATTCTTGAGATGGTCTCTAAATTCAGGCGGGATATACTCAAGGTCGTACTTTGGCTCCCGTGGACTTGTTCTGATTTTCTTCAGTTTCAACTTGAACTTGCATATGAGCTATTGATGGTCTGTTCCGCAGTCGGCCCCTGGCCTTGTTCTGACTGATATTGAGCTTTTCCATTCTCTTTCTCCACAGATGTAGTCAATTTGATTCCTGTGTATTCCGTCTGGCAAGGTCCATGTATATAGTCGCCGTTTATGTTGGTGAAAAAAGGTATTTGCAATGAAGAAAGTGTTGGTCTTGCAAAATTCTATCATGCGATCTCCAGCATCATTTCTATCACCAAGGCCATATTTTCCAACTACGGATCCTTCTTCATTTCCAACTTTGCATTTCAGGCACCAGTAATTATCAATGAATCCTGATTACATGTTCCATCAATTTCAGACTACAGAAGCTGGTAAAAATCATCAATTTCTTCTTCATCTTTGGCTTTAGTGGTTGGTGCATAAATTTGAGTAATAGTCGTATTAACTGGTCTTCCTTGTAGGCGTATGGATATTATCCCATCACTGACAGCGTTGTACTTCAGGATAAATCTTTAAATGTTCTTTTTGACAATGAATGCAATGCCATTCCTCTTCAAGTTGTCATTCCTGGCATTGTAGACCATATGATTGTCCGATTCAATCAGTTGGGTTCAATGCAAACAGGGGCTTGAAAATCCTCCCAGTAAGATTGAGTCCCTTGTGGGCCAGCTCAGGGATTGGTCAGTTTTGCTATCCTGCTAGGCTTATATAAGGGCCAATCCCACAGAGGTTTGGGTGGAATCTCACTACCATCAAGAAGTATCTGGAGTGGAGTGCGTCCTTTGGACCCAGCATCCCTGTGCTGAGAAACTCCTAGACCCGTAAGAGAAAGCTGTTAACACCAAAGGCCGTGCAAGGCGGTGAGAAATGGTGGCAAGCACAGCAGAGCCCAGAAATGGAAGCAGCAGTATGCATGGTGTGAACCGCAAGACTGGTCCGAGATGGCTGTGATGGGCTTGCCAGCCCATGGAAGAGAGAGCTGAGCGCCTTCGGGTAGGAGGCTTACTGGCGGAGTGGAGTGCCTCCAGGCACCTTTTGGTGTCTCTATGAGTCAAAATTGATTAGACAGCAATGGGTTTTATGGGTTTGAAAGGAGCTGTAACACTTGCTGAGCAGGGCAGAGGCCTGGAAGAGGGACCCAGCAGCTGAACTGGTGATGACTGCAGAAAGCTGCTGCTAGGAGGGCAGCAGCCAAGCAAGCTGCTACACTGGCCATGAGTTGGGCCAGTTAGCTGTAGAGAGGCTGGTGGCACGGGGTAAGCTGAAGGCAGAGAAGGGCGTGAGGAGCTGAGAGGTGTCCTGGTTGTAAGCCATCCGGATTGCTGAACTGTATCCTGTCTCCCAAATTGTATCCTGTTACTTCCAAGTTGATCCTGATCCTAAGTTGTTTTCTGTTACTTCCCTAATAAACCACATAACTTGTGAGTATGGTCTGTGAGTTCTGTGTGGCCACTGTAATGGATTATCTAACCTAGGAGAGAAGCAGAATGCCGTGCGGGGAACAGCTGGTGTCAGAAATGATAAAAATAGTGGAGAGTGGAGGGATGTCTGAATTCTACCTCAAAACAACCAGCTTTGTGCTGATCCTGATCTTTATCCCTCATGGATGTAGACAAGTTTTGATGATGCTAGATTACACTAAAAGATAAATATTCTTAAATATTTCCAGATAAAATACGATCTTTAAGATTTCCTTTAAAATTTCTCAGGGGGATAAGTGGAGGAGGGGTTAGAGATGAAACAGGATTGGTCGTAAGTTGGTAATTGTTGAAGCCAGAGTGATGGGTATAAGAGTTCGCTATTTTTCATATGGTTTAAAAATTACAGAAGAAGTTTTAAAAAGTAAATAAAATTAAGAGAAAGAAGGAAACTAAAGACTCAGAAGAAACTAGCCTACAGGACTAACAGTCTCCATGAATCACGGCCTCATCTACCCTGAGACCAAAAGAACTAGATGGTGCCCAGCTACCACTAACGACTAGTCTAATCAGGGCCCTGAGAGAATGGGAGAAAAACGTGAAACAGAACTCAAATTCTTAAGAAAGCCTAGTTGAGACTAGAGGACTACTGGAGACTATCTCCCTGAGATACACTTTAAACCTTGAATTGAAACTATCCACTGAGGTCACCTTCTAGCTGAACAGCAGACTGGCTCATAAAATAAAGAATATCACCCATGAGTACTGCGCATCATTAAAAAATCATCTACATGAGACAAAGTGTCGACAATTATTCTAAAGCAAAAATGGACGGGTAAGGGGACAGGGAAACTAGATCACTTGAAATGGAACATCCAGAAGGGAATTAATGAGAATGTTGACACATTTTGAAAAATGTAACCAATGTTACTGAACAATGTGTAACAATTGCTAAATGGGAACCTAGTTAGCTGTGTAAATTTCCCCTGAAAACACAATAAAATATTCTTTAAAGGGAAAAAATAAATAAAACTTATGCAGATAATAATGGAAGCACACAGGTAAGTTTTAACATGCACAGAGACTTGAGGCCACTCTGTATAATCACTCATTCTGTTGACTGCCTGGCAAATAGGAGGTGGTCAAAGTTTGATAAAATTAAAAACAAACAAACAGACAGAAAAGATCATTGCTCTGAGGCTCCCGCCTACTGGTCCGGGAATCTGGACACTTCCACTCAAGCGTCTTTCTGCCCAACTGTCCAGCTCTTTTACACACACACATATACACACACACTCTTACACTTTTCCAATGAGATTTTATTATTAGTTAAGTCATGATTCAGGATCCCAGCAGAGGTGGGGTGAGCCAGTTCAGATCTTCCCAGGAAACGTGCCTTCTGCCCTGCGGTCATCCCAGGCCGACACCTGTCGAGAGACAGACAGTGTCACTCCCTTCGGCTGTGGGGAAACCAGATGGGTGGGCTTCTTTGTCTTCCTCACTTTGCCCACCTCTTCCTTGGTTCAGTAGTCAACAAGTAACCATATGTACCTGTTATGTGCCAGCCATTTTCCAGGAGCTGGGGAACCCAGCAGGCACCCAGAAAGACAAAAATCCCTGTCCTCAATGAAGTGACACTCAGCTGAAACCTCCCCGGCTCGCTGCATGCCGTCCCTGGGGGACCCCTAACTGTACCGGAGCTTCCAGAGTGTGGCTGTGCCTGCGTCAGGCACCTGAGGCAACACTCGGTGCCGCCTGTCAGAACTGAGGAGACACGGGGCGCTGGGCAGCTGTGATGGAATCAGGTAGATCTACGCTCTGTCACGAACGCATCTCCAAGACATACAGCCAAGCCCAAGCCCCCTGCAGGCGAGTCAACTCCGACTCACAGCGACCTTACAGGATAGAGTGGAACTGCCCCACAGGGTTTGCAAGGAGAGGTTGGTGGATTCGAACTGCCGACCTTTTGGTTAGCAGCCATATCACTTAACCACAGTGCCACCGGGGCTCCCCAAGATACACAGTCAAGTGCAAAACGGTGCTAAACAGAATATGTAATGCGATCCCACCGTTGGTCACAGATATACATACGTACAAAAACAGAGAGAAAGGCACACATCAAATTGTTAACACTCCCAGAAGCAACACTCAGATGCTTGCTGGCCTTCCCACGGGCAGTTACAGCATTTTCATTTTTTACACGGCACGTGTCCACACAACACTCCCACTTCTACACTACATGTTAGAGGCAGGGATAGAGGCATGACAACGCAGAGACAGAATCTGAATGCCCACTCTACCTGCTAGCTGTACAACCTTGAGCAAGTTCCTCAACCTCCCTGGGCCTGTCTCCAATTCTGTCAAATGAGGCTACTGGTAATAGTAATCTATCTCACAGTTGTTTCAGCACGTCTGACCTGATGTGATGTAAAGTGCTTAAAACGTAGCTGGCCCACAGGAAGTACCACGCGTGTGCTTAGACACACACACACACACACACACACACACACACACACACACACACTTGCTCTCCTTTTACTTGAAAAATATAAAAAAAGATACAGATTGCTCTGCACCTTCCTTTTTTCCACGTCTGAGAGCTCCTTCTGTAACCTGTCCCGTGAACAGACACACTCTCCATAAAGGCCGTCAAGACAAAGGGACCATCACTTACCTAACTCAGGTTGTTCTGAACATTTCCCATGACAACAACTCTGTTGTGAACATCCCTGTAAATGACTATTTTGTAGGGTGACTAGATATGGAAGTGCCAGGTCAAAGGAGTATGATTTGTTAATTCTGAAAGATCCTGCCAAATGCGACCTAAAAAATGACTGGACCGATGTATTGAACCAACAGCAGCCTGTCAGAGAACCTATTTTGCCAATACTTGGCAACATCAACCTTGTAATTTTGGTGCCAGATTTCAGGGTAAAAACAAAGATCCTGTTGCTTTAAGCTGTGTCTCCCTGATGACTGGGGTGAGGAAGAACATCTTTTCATGTCTGGGGTTCATCTGGAGGCTCTCACACTGAACTTGCACTCTCTGTGGTCCATGTCTGAATTTCTCAGTTGCTGGTTTTACCCGTCTGTCCCCTCCCTTTAACTGGCATTTAAAAAATACAGTGCTGGGCAGTGAGGGGCAGTGACAGGCTGCTCCCATCTTTTGGCAAGTTACCCTTTGCCTCAATAGGCCCATTTCCTGGAAAGAAAACTAGGGAAACCATTCAAATACAGGGGAAGATATTTCCTGCCATGGAGATGTCCACAGAAGTGTCATTTAAAATAGTGAGAGAGAAAAAATACCGCGTCCAGCTAACAGGGAAGGGAATGTTTTGCAGGTGCACAACCAACACATGTTAAGTAAGAAAGCAAAGTGCCAAACGGTATCTCAGGCGTGATCTGTAACGGTATTAAAAACAGCGTGTATGTACACACACACCTACATACATACACAGAAAAGGAAGTGGAAGATTTACACCAAGTTGCTAATGGAACGTAATTTTGTGGCTCGGAAAGGAGGGGCTTTTACTTTCTACATCATCTAAATCTCTCATTTTTAAAGATTCTATAAGAAATTGTTATTTTTCGTGAAGAAATAAAAGATTTTTAAACTGAAAAATAAACAGTGATTGTGAAAAACGTTTTAAAAGCTCATATTACAGGAAAAGTGCTAGAGCAAACAAACAAACCCCACAACAAACACACTGGGATCACCACACCAAACCCACCGCTGTCGAGCTGACTCCAACTCATAGTGACCCTCTACTGGGATTAGAGACTAACTAAAAACACTGAAAAACCAAACCCACTGCCGTCAGCTGTTGCTGCCAAGTCGATTCCGACTTACAGTGACCCTGCAGGACAGGGCCGAACTGCCCCGTGGGGTTTCCAAGACTGTAAATCTTTACGGAAGCAGACTGCCACATCTTCCTCTCATGGAGCGGCTGGTAAGTTCGAACGACCGACCTTTTGGTCAGCAGCCGAGCGCTGAACCACTGTGCCACCAGGGCTCCACATACATATCTATACACACAGGAAAACCCCGCAAAAGCCAGAACCTTTGGAAGGCAGCAACCTGTCAGAAAAGGAAAAATCGAGTATTTTCCACTAAAAATGAGCGACAGAAAAGTGGTAAGACTGCACCCTGTCAGAGGCGGGAAACAAAGCAGCCCCTGCGAGCGAGTCCTGGCTCTCACAGGTCTCACGGGCAAGACCTGGAAGATGTCACTGTATTAGCAGGCAGGTCAGGAGAAGGAGGAAAAACACAGGGTTGCTGAGTATAAAGGGGCCTGTGCCGAGTGCACTTACACCTCGTCCTAACAGGGCAGACAGAGCCGGCACAGAGGGGAAGAACCAACAACCTGGCACTCCCCTCATGAAGACGAGGGTGGAGGGCGACACCGGGAGCACACTTCCTGGCACCCTGTCTAGCATGCACCCAATGCCACGGCTTCAACTCAGGCCCCACAGCTGGAGGAAAGGTGTGGGATCACGCATTATGTCACCCAAAATCACTCCGGGACAAGGAGAAATCCTGGGACGGCATGGGGTACTCAAAGCCACTTGAGATGGGGCGGCCACAGAAGTGAGAGGGAAGCAAGAGGGCCGAGAAAGTCCACCTCTGTTGTTCCAGAGAAATGAGCCACAGATGGCAATCACGCATGCTTAAAGTACTGGAAAATTAAAACACAGGAACCTTCAAAAGGGGACCGGTTAAACAAAAACACCTGTAAGTTCTTAAAGGAATGAGCCAGATTTACAGGCACTGTCATAAAAAAAGAAGACACACTGCTAAGTCTCTAAGACATGCTCGTAAGTCAAGGAAACGAAATGTAGAACATAACATACAGTTTAATATAAGAAACTCCCACAGGCTTATGTCTGATAAATTTATATAGAGAGAAAGACAAGCAGTTAACAGGAGTTACCCCAGGAGGGGAGGCCGGGGAGCACAGAGGGCTTCTGCTATTCTATTTTACTGCACTGCTCACATCTGGTTTGTCTAAACGAGCGTTATTACTTCTGTAATAGTATCCTATTTTGATTCTAATAAACGTTTTTAATTTTAACATCTCTGAAATTAGCGTGCTTGTCACATTTACCTTCAGTAATTTTCAAAAAGATTTTAACACCTCTGACTACACCTTGCAGTCAACGGGGTCTCTTAGCTGACGAGATGGGGTGATATTAAACACGAATGTTTATTAAAAAAAAGAGGGCACTGCAGAGTATTAAATGCTGACGAAAGGTCTGGTCAGCTGGGAACTAAAAGGCTGCTTGACAGTGTCCGGATTTCTTAGAGGTGCATATTAAAGTAGGGAGGGATGAAACGACACATCTGGGACTTGCTTTACAATCCTTCAGCAAATGAAAGATAAAGAAAAGGCAGAGATGAAGCAGATGTTTGGGTGAAGGGTGCATGTGGGGTCACTGGACGATTCTAGTTTTATATTTGAGAATGTTCACAATGAGAAGGACAGGATTCCACAGGGTTAGAGACTTGACACCAAGTACACATCTACAGAGCATGTGAGCGAGATGGAGGCAGCAAGATGACCCTGGTGGCCTTGGCACAGACCTGGGAAGGGAAGCAATTCAAGCAAGGAGAAAAGGCATGAGCCCCCGTGGAGTGGGATACCTTGTCCTCCCTCCGTGCCCCGGCCCCAACAGGAGGTACCTACCCAGGACATAGGGCAGAGGGACTTGTACACACGCCGATACCATTCACACACAGAGACGTCACCCCCTTTGGTGGTCATTGCCTTCTCACAGCGGTGGAAGTCTGTGGAGAAAGGGATTCAGAGTCAGCCCAGACCAAGGGGAGGAACACATTTCTGACCAAACTCACAGTGAGAGACTCTTCCTATCTCAGGACCAGCTGCCTGCATACACACACACACAAAACAGAGGTTTTTACAAAGAACGCAGACCCTTACCAATGTACTAAAATGGCTGGACCCAACTCACTGACTCACTAACTTTGCAAGCCGCTAGAGAACTGCAGTCTGCGGGTGGCACAGACAGCTCCGCGCTTGGCTACTAACCCAAAGGCTGGCACTCTGCGTCCGCCCAGAGGCCACTGACAAACCATAAAGTGCAGTTGTGCTCTGCACCACACAGGGTCGCCGTGAATTGGGATCGACTCCACGGCAATTGGTTTGGTTTTGGTTTGACAACTGCCGTCCAATTTGAAACCTCTGGGGTCAGGGATGATGGGAAAGCATGAGGGACATGTGTGGGGATTATGGAAGCCCAGGACTAAGACAAGGCGAAGGGAAGATGGTCTTGATGTTAAGATGCTGGAGTCCTACAGAGAAAGGCTGGAGGGGGATAATCTGGTTTTAAAAGTAAGCAATTAATTCAAATTAAAAAAAAAAAAAAAAAAAGGAATTACTCTAGGCATTCCATCCTCTAGGGAGAAAAGCCTGCACACAGGCATCAAATTACATTTATAAGAATGTTTGTAGCAGCGTCATGCGCAAGAGCCCCGAAATGGAAACCACACAAGCGTCCACAAACAGAATAGATAGATTGCGGAATACCGTATAGCGATGAAAATGAACTGACGACATGCCACAGCACGGGTGAATCTTAAAAACTGGGAGAAAGAAATACGAAGAGTGCAGTCAGTATTTACAAAGCTCACTACGAAGCACACTTAAAAGCGTGGTGACAGCGCAAAATGTGGCTGCACTAGTGGGGTTTACGCTTCCGGGGGGACAGCGGGGGCTGTGCCCGAGACAGGGCGTGCAGTGGGCAGGGGAGTCCACAGTGCTGGCGATATTCCATTCTCCAATTCAGGTTAGGGTTGCGTGGGGGTTCATTTTAGAATTGTTCACTTACCTGTACATTATGTTTTAGGTACTTTCTGTACATGTTACATTACACACACACCCAAAACACCAAACCCATTGCTGTTGAGTTGATTGTTCAGAAATCAAAGTTTACAATCCTGGCCCTGGACACAGCTGGTGATGAGGGGCATTAGCCCTCCAGAGGTAAAAGAGGAGCCAGGAGCAGTGTTAGGATGCATGGGGGGACCCTAGCGGGGTGGGGGAGGGGAAAGGGTGAGGAACCTGAGGCATGTGACCAGGAGATCTGCATTCTCCCACACCATGCCCTGCTTACCCAGGTAGTTCTGCCAGCAGTTCCTGGTTTGATTCTGGTTGGGGAAGCGGCTGTCGAAAGGGGCAGTCCGGTAGTTCTTGATTTTGATCTTGATGTCTTCTGCCATGGTGGTGACTCCTGGAGGAAAGTGGGTGGGTAGTGGTAGAGACTCTGGGGTGCCCAGGCATGGGGATGTCAGCCCATCCAGGCCCAGACACAGAAGAATGGACAGAGAAAGCACAAATCCATACTTCTGGGTGTGGAAGTCACAGCACGGTTGGGGACAACTCCTTAGCAAAATCAGGCCTGGTCCCAAAATAATACACTGCATACCACATGCCAGGTGCCGTTCTACCCTTTACTCATAACAGCCACTCTATAAGGTAGGAACTGTTACCATCCCCATTTCATAGATGAGGAAACAATGTCTAAGTGACTTCCCAAGGTCATGCAGCATACAAATGGTGGGGTGCTGCACTCAATCCCTGGCGTACCCTATACTGCAGAGGTTCTTAATTTTTTTGGTGCCATGAACCCCTCAGGGGTCTGACGAATCCTATAAACCTTTTTTTCAGAATATGTTCAAATATATTTTAAAATGCATAGAATAAAAAAAAAAACAGTTCTATCTTGCTGTAGATTTATCCACCATCACAATTTTGAAATAATCATGAGTAAGAATGATATTCTGAAATCTGCAACAACTGTAATGTGATATAATAGTATCTATGAGTTTGCTTGGTGACAAAATTACAAGTGCTGCCTCCATTCTAACTGAAGGAAATGCTATATTTGAATCAATCAGAGGTTCATATAAATAACAAATGTAATTTGTCCCCCATTCAAACACTAGCATCCCTCGAATTCTATAGACTCTGTGGACCCGGGGTTGAAAAATTCTGATACAATGTCTCTAAAGAGTTGAAGCACAGCTTTCGCCTGGGAATCTGCGAGAGGCTGCCTCTGAATTGCAGAAAAACCACGGCGTCATGGTTGTACAGAGGTGCACAGACCGGGGTTCAACTCAAGCGTCCAAGGCAACGGAGGGGATCTGGAGTACCACAGTAGTCTTTGGGGGAGGAGGTGGAGAGGAAGTGGGTACGGGGGATGGAAAACACCAGCCGCTGGGAGAGAGACGTGGGTAGAAAGAGTAGCTTTATTCGGGCGAGATCTCGAACCGATATCAGGGGACGACGCTGGATCCGAGTGACAAACTCTGCGGCCCTTCCAACGTCCAAGGGAAACGAGGGGTCAGACACCAGCCATGCTGCCTTCCAGGCAAGCCCTGGGAGGTCACGCCCGCGGCCCGGTGATTAAAAGCATTGCAATCCAAACTAAACCAAAGCCAAACCAAACCCGTTGTCGTCGAGTCGATTCCGACTCATAGCGACCCTACAGGACAGAGTAGAATTGCCCCATGGGGTTTCCAAGGAGCGGCTGGGGGATTCGAACTGCCGACCTTTCGGTTAGGAAACGATCTCTTAACCTCTGCGCCACCAGGGCTCCGCCATCCAGACTAAGGGTCCAAACCCTGGTCTCTGTGTGAACTCCGCTACGTGGCTTAACAAGTCTGAGCTTCAGTTTCCCCACGGTCAAAAGGGGATAATCACAGGCTCTACCTCACAAGGTTGGAAAGAGGATGAAATGAATTAATATAAGCAAATCGCCTGGAACGCCGCCTGGCATTAAAGAAGCACCACATAATCGTTAGCTATTAGTATTAACAGAACAGGGCCCCAGAGCTGCTCACCGCGAGGCCCGACGTCACCGGCCGAAAGCCTCACTTTGTTCTCGGGGAAGCTAGGGTCTGGTTCCTCAGCCCCTGGGCTGGGGTCCTAAGTTCCCGCGCTCACCATACTCACCTAAAGACTCCCCTTAAACCGCTCCCAGCTCAATGTGACCCTCAGAAAAGACGCCTGCGTCGGACCGGAGGCGGAAGTAAGACCTGCCGGAAGTGGAGTGAGGCGAAGCATAGAGGAGTCTTCCGCGCGGCTAGAGCGCCCCTGGCGAGGCGGTGCCCGGAAGCCACTCTAGTCCCGCCCATTCAGAGAACTGCGATCTCCTATTGGGCTGACTGCCTGTTTACCATCACTCCCAGCCCAATCGTGAGCTTGCGCGGCACTTCGAAAGGCTCCCAGCTGGTACTAGGAATACCCGGTTACAGATTCCCATTACCTCCCTGGCTTTACCTGAGGAAGGTAGTTCTGGGTCTCGGCGCTGGCTGGAGAACGCGCCTGGGGAAGACTATGCTATGGGAAATACATTTACTTATCGGAGAAATATTTATTGAACACTTACCCTGTGCCAGGCACTTCTGTTAAGAGTAGGGGATACATCATTGAACAAAACACAAAAATTCCTACCTTCATTATGATTATTACGGGGCCAATTGTCAAAAGATTGAAAACAAATCAGTCTCTCCCCCGGGGTCACTCATCACATTTTGACCCAGGCTCCACCTCCCTACTCATTGTCATCTTTCTGCAAACTTCAGAAGGCACAAATTAATAAAGATTTGGGCGTCTTGGGTCTGTGATGAGCCCCGGTGGCGCAAAGGTTAAAGCGTTCAACTGCGAACCGAAAGGTCAGCAGTTCAAAACCACCAGCGGGGGAAAGATGTGGCAGTCGGCTTCCGTAAACGTTACAGCCTTGGAAACCTTATGGGGTCGCTGTCTGAATCGACGCGAGGGCAGTGGGTTTGGTTTGGTTTGGGTTTGGGTCTGTGAAGGGCCTGGCAGAAATGATTCCATCTCGGCCTTAAAAACATATCCAGAATCTCCTCTGTCACATCTGGTTTAAGCCTCTATTACCTCCAGTCTGAACTATTCCTTGACCTCCTAGCTTACCTGCTGTCCTCCACAATCTGCCTATTCAGCCAGGAGGGACCCTGTTAACACCTGAAACGATCACATTCCTCCTCAGTCCGGAACCCTCCCCTGGTTTCTGGTCTGACTCAGAGGAAAAGCCAAAGTCCTTGGGGTAACTCCTCTTCAAGGGCGACACAGTAGGTAAACTCACAAATTAGCGATTGGGTCTGACTCCTTCAGGTGCCCAACACAGGGCAGGCACACAGTAGGCCTTGGGGCCTGGATTTGATTCCTTTGCATGCCGCATCAGAGTCCACACACAGTAGGTCCCTTAAGGATCAGTCTCTTTTGGTCACTATTGTGTCTCTGGAATACTCAGCACGGAAGGGGAGGGGGCGGGTGTGGTGGCGCACACGTAGGATCCCTAGCGTTAGTGGGAAGGGTGTAGACCAGCACACACGACAAGCTTTGACGGGATATTATTTTTATTGGGTCACTGCTCTCTGTCGGCCCCCGCGCGATCAGGCTAGGCTAGACCCGGCACGCGGCTCCCGAAGCGGTACGTGTACTTGCGCCCACCGCTCTTGAGCACGATGTCGCGGCGGTAGTAATAGCGCAGGCCCCGGCTCAGCTTCTCGTAATTCATGCCGGGCTTCCTCTTGCGCTCGCCCCACAGCCGCGCCACCTGGGGCAGAGGCGGGGCTTAGACAGAGAGGGCGGGGAAGGAGCGGGATTGGCAACGGATGGGAGGGGTCTGGGGCGGGGACGGGGTAGGGTCCTGACCAAGGTTAGTAGGTCCGAGTGGGGTGGGGCTAACGTAACTTTGGTTGAGGCTGGGGTAGAGGCCGGGGCGCGGCTGAACCAGAGGGGACTGGGGCGGCGTTTGGCCGGGCGGGGCTGGGGGGCGGCCAAACCTCTTTGGGGTCGCAGAGCTGGAACTCGCGGCTGTTGCCCGTCCAGCGGATGCAGCTGCTACGAGCCCCGTCGCGGAGCAGCTCCAGTAGGAACTGCCACAGCTGAATAGGACCTGCGACGAGGAGGCGGGCGAACACTCGGGCTTTCCGGCCCCAGGCCATGCCGCTTCCTTGACCCAGGACGTCCCGGGCGTGCTCCCAACTCGAGGCCCCAAGAATCTGGAGCCCTTCACATAGGGGACCCAAGAGTCTGCCTTGGAAACTCAAGCATCCGCTCCTTCTCCCCATCTCGGGGATTTAGGAGTTTAGCCTCCCTACCTCGGAGATGGAGCCCTGGTTGTGCAATGGTTAACACCTCCGCTGCTAACCAAAAGGTCGGCAGTTCGAACCCACCAGCCTCTCCATGGGAGAAAAGACCTGGTGACCAGCTCCCTTGAAGATTGCAGCCTAGGAAACCCTAGGGGGCAGTTCTACTCTGTCCTATAGGGTCTCTATGAGTCGGAATCGACTCGATGGCACACATCAACAACCTCGGAAATCCAGGGGTCCCCTGGAGACTGGGTCCCCATTTGCTTCCTACCTAGAACACTGCCAGCATCTGACCCTTGGCGGTCTCCCGCGAGCACCAAGGTACCTAAGCCCCGCCCTCAGACCATTTCCCAGGTTCCTCCCCCATAAGCCTCTAGACCCCGCCTCACTGCGCTCAGGGACGTCTCACCTCGGTGGTTAGTTTTGGGGTAACAAGTCAAAGCGGTACGGTCCGACTGCTGCCTCGGTTCCGAGCCAGTGGTGCGATCTGAACTCTGGCACCCCTCCGAAGAGGCGGTGGAATCCGTGTTCTGCCCCGGGGCCCAGGAGGTGGTACAGTCCGAGCCCGCAGGCCCGCCCCACGAAATGGTACAGTCCGCGCGCGGTCCTTGGCTGAGGTCCCGGCAGGTGGCGCCGTCGGGGCCGATCGAGAGGTCCCAGCCGGTGCAGCCCCCAGCGGCTTGGGCGGGGAACCACAAAGGGGCCGCTCCTGCTGACGGGGTACAGTTCAGGCCCGCCACCCCTTCCGAACCTGCGAAGGGGGTGGGGCCCAGGCCGCGGCCGGCTGGGTCCAGGGCCTGGGAGGCGGGACTCCAAGGGTTCGAGCCGAGGCACGCCAGGTCCGTCCAGTCTCCAGGCCACAGAAGGGCCTGAGGGGCGGGCTCTGTAAGAAGGACCGGACCCCAAGTGAGGGGAGCTCAGGTGTCCCGGCCCTCGCCCCCTCGGATGGCCTAGGGGTCTAAGCTGTCAGCCCCGGCGCCTCCTGTCCCGGGCTCCGGTTACCCGGGGGTGGAGGGAGCAGCTACCTGGGTCCAGGTCATGCCACCTTGAAGTTAAGGCGTCTCCAGTCCCAGCCCGTTTCCCTTCAACGACCTGGGAATCTAGGCCTCCAGCCCCGGTGCTCCGGGACCCTCAGTTTCCTCCTACTCCCACCTTTCCACACACACTCACCCGTTCCCCAAGGAGCTTCTGGGTGCGCTAAGGCAGAGCCCCAGTCCACCTGCGGGAGCCCTGTGAGGGGCAAGGTGGTAACTGAGTGGACGAAAGGACGGCAGTAATGATTAGAAGAAGTCTTTATTCCTCAGGGATTGGGAGTTAGCCCCTCGGCCCCTACTCACCCAGACTTAGGACGCAGGCCCTGGGACCCCTCCTCCCTTAACCTCAGGAGTTCAAGCAGACGCCCCCTCCCCACACAGACCTAGGAGCCCAGCCCTCTGTCTTCTCCAGCGCCCCGGGGGCCCAGCCTGCAGCCACCTTTGCAGCTTGCGCCTGCTCTCAGCGTGTCCTCTCGGCGTGCCAACTCAGCGAAATAGAAGCCAAGTTCGGCTCCTGCTGCAGGCAATAAGGTAGTTAAGGCCAGTTCAGGGGTCAGCGGGGGTCCCCACGCGGCGTCCTCCCCGCAGTCTCAGCCCCAGCAGCCTACCCAGCCCCGAGAGCCTGTTCCCAGGGGGCACTTCCTGTGGTGATGCTTCATCCCAGTCCAACAAATCCATGGACGTTGGTTGTGAATATTCTGGGCCGGGAAAATGCGGAAGAGCCAGGGTGAGCTGGTGGCACTTAGGGACCCTGGAGTCTGGACCCCCACCCTCGCTTCCCTCAGACCCAGGAGTCCAGGCCTCTGCTCCCTCCTCACCCAGTCCCCAGCTCTGCTCTGCGCTCACCTCTGGCAGGTCCCTCTGCCCTCAGCCGGGGGTCTCAGCCCCATTTCATACCATGCACCCCCTCCCCCGGAGGCCTGGGCAGGGGGGAATTTTCCGAGACGTCAGAGCTGGGGGTTGCAGGGTCGAGTTGCAGGGGCGGGGCGGAGCCGCGCGCCCCCAGCCTCAGGGATGGGCGCCTGCCCCCCCGGGTCGTTAGGGCTGTCCTGCAGCAGGGGCGGCTTGGGCCTGGACCTGCGCTTCGGGAACAGCGGGCTGGGGGGAGTGGGGAGCGGTGCGGGGTGATGGGGGGGCAGGCGGGGCCGGGGGCTTAGTGTACAGGTTCTCCGGTTTGGGGACTTGAATCTGCGACATGGCGGGGGGAGAGGGTCTGGGGTCGGCAGGCTGAGCTGGGCTTATCTGCGACAGGAAGCGGGATTTCCGGCCATCTCCTCCCCACCACCGGTCGACGTCACAATCCACAGGGGTGACTGGGTGGGCTGAGGTGAAGGGAGGCCGGCCCGGGAAACCCTACCAGACCCAGTTCACCCCTTCCAAGGGTGCTGGGGGGACGTTCTGGGGCTGCTCCCTAGAAATGTCAATCACAGTAACATCGACAGTGTCAACAGTAACAACGGTAATAGTAATAGCTGACGTTTTCTTGGGGGTCTTTGCTGTGCTCAACTGTGCTGTTCTTCATTTAATCCTCTTAACAGGTAGTGAGTATTCTCATTGGCATTTTATGAAGCGGGAAATTGAGGCAGGCTTCTTCCTACTTCCGCTGCAGATCCCATGCCCTTCCATGTCATAACAGACAGTTTGGGACGACTGGAGAAATTTGAGCATGAATTGAATACGGGAACCCAGCATTATTGTTAATTTCCATAGCTGTGATAATGGTATTATGATAGGAAAGATGTTTCTATCAAGAGATGAATACCGAGGTATTCAGGAGTGAGGTGTTACAATGTCTAACATCTGAAGAAATTCCGATGATTCAGCAAAAAACAAAAATGCATACATGCAACATATACATACACACGTGCAACATTTAGGACATACTTATACTAAAAAATTATTCCTTCTCTGAAATTCACATTTAAGTGATTGTCTTGTATTTTTATTTTCTCCTTCCGGCAACCTGGCTTCAGACTCCATGCTCATGTCCATCATGGTACGTTAATAGGTAAATGGTATTTACCATTAAAAATAACCTAAGTCTTTATACGGACATTTTCCAATATTCACCCAGCTGCAGTCATTAACCACTTGTCATGCTTGTTTCATCTCAGTAATTGTTACTCTCTGGCAGCTTCTACTCTGAACACCTTCTCCTTTGTAAGGCAGAAGGGGGTGAGGGAGCGAGCGGGTGGAAGGCGGGAGGAACGAGGAGAGTGAGCACTGCTCTTCGGTTCCTGTTGTTGTCGGGTGCCTCGAGCGGGTCCCGACTCTTAGTGCCCCGTGGACAACAGAACAAAACACTGCCCGGTCCTGCGCCATCTTCACAATCGTTGCTATGTTTGAGCCCATCGTTGCAGCCACTGTGTTAATCCATCTCCTTGAGAGTCTTCCTCTTTTTCACTGACCCTCTCTACTCTACCAAGCATAATGTCCTTCTCCAGGGGCTGATCCCTCCTGATGACATGTCCACAGTATGTGAGATGAAGTCTCGCCATCCTTGCTTCTAGGGAGAATTCTGGCTGTACTTCTTCCAAGACAGACTTGTTCGTTCTTCCGGCAGTCCATGGAATATTCAATATTCGCCAACACCACAATTCAAAGGCGTTAATTCTTCTTCGGTCTTCCTTATTCATTGTCCAGCTTTCACGTGCATATTGCAACTGTCCATTTTACAGAAGGGATAATATGGTCTCTGCCCGTCTGTCCAACCCCAGAGGCCTGAAGGGAGTCCTGACCTTCCCTGCCCCCCAGGCCCTAGGCCCCCTCTCCAGGAGAGGTCTCAAATTCCCTCTGTTCCCGTCTTCACCCCTTACTGCCCCACTCTGACGTCACATTTTCCAGTCTGGCCTGAGGGTCAGAGGCCTCTCCCTGTAGGTTCCCCAGCTCTGAGCGTAGCCCCAGGCCTGACTCCACTGACGCCTGTCACCCAGTGTCTGCTGACAAGTCTCGGTCTGTGTCCACCCGAGTCTCCCCAGGTCCCTCACCAGAGAGCTCCTCTCTCATCTTTTCTGTTTCCATCTCCCTTCTCGCTGCACTATTTCTGACCGATCGTTCTCATCTTTCTTCATCCCTTTGCCTCGAGTTTCCCTCCCCACCCCACCCCATCTCAGCCATTTGTGTCTCTGCCCCACCCCACCTCTATGCTCCGTTCCTCCTTGTTCCCAGAAGGGCTCCTGGCACTCCTTTAAAACCTCCTCCTGGAACCGTTCTCCCTCCCAGTCTCCTTCCTTGCCTCCCTAGCTGCAGTGAGTGGGAGGTGGTTGGGGACAGGGAGGCTAGCGATGGGGGGTGGGCTGAGGGTCCTGGGGCTGGGTGGTCTAGCTCAGGTGGGAGGGGGCCGAAGGGCACTTCCTGCTGGGGAGGGAGGCCTTCCCCCGCTGACCCTCAGGCCAGACTGGAAAATGTGATGTCAGAGTGGAGCAGTGAGGGGGAAAGACAGGAACAGAGGGAATCTGAGACCTGGCACCATCCTTCTGCCGCCCCAAAGTCCTTTCCAACTTGCTTCCTCCCGGTGAGGGGTCCTGATGGCTGCTGCGCCCCTAGGAGATTCTCATCCCAACCACCCTCTTCCAGAACCTCGCCATCTTCCTCCTCTGGCAGGTCTCTGCCCCAGCCTCCTCCAGAAGCATGGCCATCTCAGGGCTCCTACTCAAGTGCCAATCTGTCATGCCACCTCCCTGCTTAAATGTGTCTCAGCTTCCTGCTGCCTTCAGGCTAAAGTTTAAGCTTCTACCCTGGCATTCAAGGCCTGGCAGGCAGACAGGCAGACAAGCTCCAAGCTGGTAAAACAGGGCCACACAGTGGGTGGTGGAGCTGGGATGTACCCAGAGTTAGATGACCCAGAGCCCTCAGGCATCACTGGCTTCTCCAGCTATCCAACCCCAGAGACAGAGATGCAAGAGAAAGTAGAGATTCAGATAGGCAGAAGCTTAGAAGAAACAGGGACACTCACGGAGACGCTCAGAGGGAGAGACAGGGAAGGAGATAAGGAGAAACACTCAGAGAGACCCACACAGATGTACAGTAGGAGGAGTTTGCTGGGCTTTGGCAGAGAACAGTTTGAGACCCAGGGAGTGAGAACTGCAGACGCTGGGAAGGAGACAGAGACAGAACGATGGGACAGTGAGACAGGGCCTTGGCAGTGGCCAAGAAGCATTTAGGAGGCCTGTCAGGCACCTCCTCAGAGCTCCTACAGCACCCTGGGTCCCCCCGTTTTATCCCTGACCAGCGTGGGCTGTGACTGGAAACGAGCCTCTCTCCTGCCACTGGACTATGAGGTCCCAAAGGGCGGGGCCAAGAACCAGCTCGCTCACTGCTGTGTCCCCAGCATTGTCCCGGGCCTCGGTGAGTTTGCTGAATGGATGCTAGCCTAGAAGGCTGTGAGCTCCAGAAGGGCAGGGCCCGAACAACCTCATACCTCCTTGGTGATGAGAACACAGTTGCAGTTAGGACGTGGGTCTGAGTCTCGACTCAGCTCAGCTGTGGCCTTGCCGTGAGCATCCACCCCCCCCCGTGGAGTGGACAGCGCTCAGCATGTGCTTATGAGGTTTCAAGATTAACGGACACACAGCACGGGCTCTAAAATGTCTGCCTGGGTGTTCACCTGGACAAACCTTCAAGGCTCTCCACCATCCCCAGATGGGGCATGCCAAGCCCCACTCCTGAGTGCTTCCAGGCAGTGGCCCAGCCAGGGATGGAAATGAAAGTAGATTTATTGAAACTGGTTTTGGGGCAGGTGTGTGGGTCCAGTTGGGGAGTTTTCCAAAGAGAACCATGGGGAAGAGCCGGCGCCCGGCCAGGTGGAGCGGGAGCCCAGCCACAGACCCTATCTCAGGCCCAGCTTCTTCTTCTCCTTCTGCTTCTTCCGTACCACGTCCAGGTTCCGGTCCTTCCACATACTCTTGCGCAGCTTGATGGGGCGTGAGCCCACGTACTTCCCTGTGGGTATGGGGGCTCAGGTCAGGCTCGGGGGCACAGGCCAGACGCCCACCACACCCGCCGCCCCCGGGGAGACCTCACCCACCGTTCATCTCGCGCATGGCGCGCACGTAGTCGCTGGGGTCCTTGAAGCTGACGAAGCCATAACCCTTAGTCTTGCCCGTGCGCTTGTCACGGATCACCTTAGCCTTAAGGAAGGATGGGAAGCGGCTGAAGGCACGCGCCAAGATGTCATCATTCACCTCGTTGCCCAGATCCCCACAGAAGATCCGGAAGTCATCTGGAGTTGGGAGAGACAAGAGGTCAGAGAGGAGGCAGAGGCCAGTCCTGCCCCCCTGGCCTGGCCCAGTGCGTGCCTTAGATCAATCACCCACCTTCTCTGGAGGCATCCCTTCCTTTTTAGTAATAACCAACCCCTGTGTAGGTTCTCCGCTAAGCGCTCCTAAGGTTCTAACATACTTCATCCTCCCAACAACACTTTTACACTAAGGTGCAGGTCAGGTCACCTGCCCAAAGTCACACAGCCAGAAAGCGGCAGACACGGGACATGAACTCAGGCACCTGGCTCCAGAGCCCTCACTTTAAGCCCTCACTGCACTGCCCTTCCCACCCCAGGGCCATCCCACCCGTTCCCGCAAAAACCGCCCACCTCCATCCCAGCCCTGGCCTCTCCTCTGTGCTCCTGGGGTCCCGTGGTCTCCTGGACGCCTTCCCGTGAATCCCAGGGGCTCCTAACACCTACCGGTATGGCACCTCTGCACCAGAGGCTTTGCCTTTCCTCAGCTCTGCTTCCTCGGCAAAGCCTGTTCTGATACTCCCTTCAGCCCCTGAAACCCGCACACACTGCCTGATCCTTCTCCAACCCAGCTCTCAGCTGAGGTTGTCCGGGCCCTGCCCTTCTGGAGCTCACAGCCTTCTAGGCTAGCATCCATTCAGCAAACTCACCGAGGCCCGGGACAATGCTGGGGACACAGCAGTGAGCGTATGTGTCCTCTGGGCCGGGGCTGTGCCTGTACTGAACATACTCCATCCCCATGAGGCAAATACTATCGCCTTTCTGGAGATGAGAAAAATGAGGCTGAAAGGCTAAGTGGCTTCCCCCAGGTCACAGAACTAGGATCTATGGCCTCCACCAGCCATGTCGGGCCTGAGGCTGCCAGAGCCCAGGCCTGGAGCAGGGAGACAGTCCCAGGAGAGGTGGCAGAGGTCAAAGACTGGGGTGGGTCCATTCCCTCCTCGGATACAGCTCTGGCTGCCCCATGGCTTCTGCAGTGATTAAAAAAGCTCTGAGAACAAATTCAGCCACCCCAGGAACTCAGAGGGTGGGACCTGCTACAGGACAGCCGGCCTGCGTGCGCTAAAAGACAGACATGAACTGAAGACCTGGGAGGGAGACCGTTCCGTATTAAGATAACGTAGACACAGAACTAAAGGCAACATGTGCGTTTTGACTGGATCCTGACGTGGGGACAAAGAGTAGTTTTGGGACAACTGGGGAAATGCGGGGGCCTGGTGGCACAGTGGTTAAGAGCTGGGCTGCTAACCAAAAGGCCGGCAGTTCGAATCCACCAGCCACTCCTTGGAAACCCTATGGGGCAGTTCTACTCTGTCCCACAGGGTCGCTGTGAGTCAGAATCAACTCGAAATGTAAACATGAACTGAATATGAGATACCATGTAATGATTTTTAACTTTCTTAGATGTGATAATGGTGTTACGATAGGAAAGAGGGTGCATTCCGACGTGAAGCGCTGTCGTGTTTACAACTTGCTTCAAGTGACCAAGCCAAAACCAAAAAAATACATGAAGTGCTAAAGAAAATACGGCAAAATGTGGATTACTAAGTCTCGGCTGCTGGCTGAAAGTGAAGGGGACTTGAAGCACTTCCTGATGAAGACCAAAGACCACAGCCTTCAGTATGGATTCCACCTCAACATAAAGAAAACAAAAATCCTCACAACTGGACTGATAAGCAACATCATGATAAACTGAGAAAAGACTGAAGTTGTCAAGGATTTCATTTTACTTGGATCCACAGTCAACGCCCATGGAGGCAGCAGTCAAGAAATCAAATGACACATTGCATTGGCCAAATCTGCTGCAAAAAACATCTTTAAAGTGTTAAAAATCAAAGATTTCACCTTGAAGGTGTGCCTGACCCAAGCCACGGTGTTTTCAATCACCTCATATGTATGTGAAAGCTGGGCAATGAAAAAGGAAGACGGAAGAATTGATGCCTTTGAATTACGGTGTTGGCGAAGAATATTGATACACCATGGACTGCCAGAAGAACCAACAAATCTGTCTTGGAAGTATGGCCAGAACACTCCTTAGAAGTGAGGATGGCGAGACTCCGTCTCACATACTTTGGACATGTTATCAGGAGGGACCAGTCCATGGAGAAAGACATTATGCTTGGTAAAGTAAAGGGTCAGTGAAAAAGAGGAAGACCCTCCACGAGATGGACTGACCCAGTGGCTGCAACAACGGGCTCAAGCATGACAACGGTGGCATGGCGAAGGACGGGGCAATATTTCAGTCTGTTGTACGCAGGGTCGCTGTGGGTTTGAACCAACTCAATGGCACCTAACAACAACAAGGCTGTTCGCTGTACTGTTCTTTCAACTTTTCTGTCAAATTTTTATTTTCACTGAATTTTATTTTATTATGAAATTTTTCATAATAATGTGGGAGAACTGGAGAACGCTCTCTGACTTTTAGCGAGCCAGTCCCTCCATGAGTAGAGCAGGGGTCAGAGAGCCTAGGCGCCGGCCAGTGGCTGGGCGAGTGTCCTAGCCTTTAGAGCCGCAGCCTTGCCCTCCATGAGCTGGACAGCAGTGGTGCAGCCTGAAGGGGAGGGTGCTCGGCCTGTCCCTGGCTGAGCAACGCCCAACCCACACTTGAGCCCACTCACCCGCATCCCACTCCAGCAGGCTGGGGTCCTCCCAGCTGCTCCCGGCCGCTGTACGAATGCAGCGCTTCAGTTTCTCCGGCTTCCCTTTCTTCTTGTCCTCACCCAGGGGCTCTGGGACCTGCAAAGGAAGGAGGATGGAGTAAGTTTTTGGGGCAAAGGGCTTCGTGTTGATGTCCTTTGGGCCCATCTGCCCCCATCAGGCTCTCCCACCCTCCTCTGCACCCTGCCTCTCCTGCCTCTATAGTCAGAGCAATTGATGCACTCCTAGGCGTGGGTGACATGCGTCTGCCGCCCAAGGCCCCCACCTCCAGGGCCTCCAGCCCCTCCAGTCTCTGGATCATTTCTACGTCCCAGATAGAAGATCACATGTATGTGTGTGTGTGTGTGTAAGCTCAGGCGCGTCTGCCCACCCTCCCAGCCCTTTCACTGACATACTCCTTGCTTACCTCGAGAGCCATGAGGCCAGGCGGTGGCTCAGGTCGAGGCGGCCGGGGCCTTGGACGCAGGGACAGGAGCTCGGGGATGCGCAATGGGGGCAATAGGCCGCGAACTACCTCCAGCGGGAGGGGCAGGGGCTCGGGCTCAGGTAACGGCATGGCCAGGGCCAGTGGAAGGCTGGGCCCAATGACCACAGGGCCAGCTGGGGTACCCCCTGCCCCCACGGCCACTGCCGCACTGGCCTCCTCCAGCCCGGCTGCCGCCGCCACCACTGCCTCTTCCTTCTCTTTCAGGCCCAGGCCCAGGCCCAGCCCTAGCTCTCGGGGAGCTGCTGGCTCTTCCTGTGGGCAAAGGGAAGGCGTGAGGGGGCCAGCCACAGGCTAAGCCTCACTCCCACTCCCACCTTATACAACATAGCAAGGGCCTGGCCTGAAAACAGGAAATGAGAGATCTAGACGGAGAAAGGAGGACAGACACCCAGAGACAGAGACAAACACAGGTGGAGAAAGGGAGAGACAGACAGAGAGACACAGAGATAAACATAGAGACGAGCAAAAATGCCAGGTGAGAGAACCAGAGAGAGAGAAGGACAGATGGAGAGATGTTCAGACACACACACATCAAGACAGAAAAACACTGAGAGCAGGACAATCAAACAAAGGAACAACAGACGTACAGAGAGATAAATCAGTCCTTATTCTGTGTTTCTCTCCATACTCTCTTTACAAAAATAAAGAAAAACAAAAACAGGAAAATGGAACCACAGAGCGTCAGGGAAAGACAGAGGCAGAGAGAGACGTTTGAGGAAGTCAGAGCCCATGAGGGCAGGGATGTGACGAACGAGGGGAGAGGCAGACTGAGACAGAGCCCCCGTGCCCAGACCGAGGGTCTCCCCACCCACCCACTTCCAGCCACCCGCAGCCTGTTGGCACTCACCAGGGGAGGCCGCATGGCTGCCATGGAGCCGAGGGGGGGCCCTGGGGCCCGAGCCATCGGTGGTAGCATCATGGGTGGTCCAGGGGGCCCAGGCAGCGGGGGGCCCACGAGAGCCTGGTGAGGTGGCCGAAGGCCCATTGGGCGGGGGCCACCTGCTGCAGAAGAGAGAGCAGAATCTGTCAGGGTGTTAGTGGGGGTGTTGGAGGGCTCAGGGCTGGGTATGTGGCAGGAATGACGACCATGGCCCCCTCACCTGCTCTCTGCAGCACATGGGGGACGAAGGCTGGCCGAAGGATAGGGGCCCTCTGGGGGGCCACGGCTGTGGGAGAGAGAGATGGGGGCGTGTGTCATGGGGGACCGGGGCACTCGGGACAAAGTGTGGGAAGACAGTTTCAGCATCCAAGAGATCTCAGAGAAGAGTCTGGGGAAGCGCCTGGGAGACGTGTGGATCTTTTCACGCGTTCCGGTGGCAAACACTAACCACTGAGGGTCTCCTCTGTACCCAACCCTGTGCCGGGCAATGCCAGGCCCACGCCAGCAGACCAAGGCTCTTGGGGAGCTCCCAGTGCAGGGCTGGGAAGAAGAGACTCCGCACCAGAGTGATCAGGGCTAGGATGGGGAAAGCCCTGGGAGTTGTGGGAGCCCAGAGGAGTCCTCTGACCAGCCGGGGGGGCTAGAGAAGGCTTCCTGGAGGGAGGAACCTGTGAGCTGAGGCCAGAAGGTAATAAGAGCCAGTCAGCAAAGCAACTATCAGAGGAAGGGAGAGCATCTGAGAGCGAAGGCTCCCCCCTGCTGTCGGTCAGTGCGACTGTAATAGAAGACACGGAGGGTTAGAGAACTTCCTAAGATACACGTCAAGAGCTGAGCAGCCACCCAGGGGTGGCCTTGCTGGCTGAGCCGTGGCTGTCCTCCCGAGGGCGCCGGGGAGCCACAGCAAGGTTGGAGACTGGGCAGGGTGACTGGCTGAGATGTGCATTTTGATCAAGACCATAATGCAGAGTGAGAGATGCCACAACTTCTCAGATACCATCGGATAAAAAGACAAAAGAATAACTGGATTCAGATAAAACAATCCATAAGTATACCAGGAGTTTATACCCAACTGAGAACACACATTCTTATCATACACACAGAGAACTACTGTCACAAAAACGGACCACAAGTTTGCAGGTCACCTTAACAACAAGAAGAGAGAATGGCCTGGGGGAAGGATAGGCTGGGGGATTAGAGCTGGGTGACAGTGAGCAAGGGAGAGAAAGGAGGTCAATGGGAGCGCTGCTGGCACACCCGAGCAATGTTTCGAGCTCCTAGAGGATGTGAAGGGTCCCCCTCCGCGTAGGGCCTTCAATGCTAGGTGAGAAGCTTGGCAAACAATATGTAACATCTACTATGTGGCAGGCACCAAGACCACTGCCCTTCGCGGAGCGAGGCAAAAGACGATCGTAACAAACGAGTAAGTCGCATCGCCTGTTAGAAAGCGATGAAGTGCTGCGGAGAAACACGGTAGAGACTGAGAGCGAAGGGTGGGGGGACAGTCTGCCAGAGTCAGGGGAGCCAGACGTCAGGCTTATGTTGGAGGAAGGGGACAACATCAGGGTGGGGAAGGAAGTGGAGGGGGTGATTTCAGAGTAGGGAGGCCAGTGATTTAGGTAAGAGGCTAAAACAGTCAACAAGAAGGCCTGACAAACCACAGAGATGTTTTTGTTTCCAGGGAAACGTGGGGTCCCCAGCCCCAGACCTACCTGCTCGCCTCAGGAACATGGCTTCTCGAGCCTCTGGACTGTCCAGGTGACTCCGATCAGCAGGGCCAAAGCCAACTGTTGGGAGGGGAGAGACGAGCATGGTGGGAGGCATCCCCTTTTACCGCTTGCCTGAAGCTCACCCCCACCCCACACCCCTTACTAACCTGGGCCCACAAAGGGGGGGCCGCCCACCATGGGAGGAACCACTGTGGCTGCAGCGGCTGCCCGAGCCTCTAGCGTCTGCTGGACCTGTTGGGGAGGAGGACAGGGTAAGGACTCTGACTCGGGGCCCCCCGTCTGCCCTGACTGGCTCATCCCGGGAGGCCAAAGGTTTTCCTCTCTGCACTCTGTGTGCTCTCAGCTAAACTGCTACTTCTCGGGAGACCTTTGAGATCACACCAGCTGAAGGTGCCCTACGTCCTCCCAGTAGCAACGTCTCTCACCACCCCGTCTCATCTTCCCCACTAACACCACCCAAAATTATGTCCACCTTGTCCTCTCCAGCTCCCACGCCACCTCTCTGGTCCAAGCCACCATCATGTCTGTGCTTGGCCCCTACGATCTATTTTCCAAACACAGCAGAGTGACCCTGCTAACATCTAACTCGGACCGTATCACCCCTCTGCTCAAAATCCCCCACTACTCCTGATCTCAGAGTAAAACCCGAGGTCCTTACGGGACCCACAAGACCTCACGACATCTGATCTGTCATCTCTCTGCCTCATCTCCTGCCACGGTCCCCTTGTTTGTTGTCGTTAGGTGCCGTCGAGTCGGTTCCGACTCCCCGCGACCCCGTGTACAACAGAACAAACACTGCCTGGTCCTGCGCCATCCTCATGACCACTGTGACGCTTGAGCCCCTCGCTGCAGCCACTGTGTCAGTGCATCTTGTTGAGGGTCTTCCTCTTTTCTGTTGACCCTCTATTTTACCAAGCATGATGTGAGAGACCAACCACACTGATCTCTCTGCTGTTTCCTGAACACATCAGGTATGCATCTGCCTCAGGCCCCTTGTGCTGGGAGTGCTTTCCCCAGACAGCTGCATGGTTCCCTCCCTTACTTCCTTTATACCTTTGCTTTAATGTCAGTTTTCAGAAAGGCCTTCCCTAACTATGCTGATAAACCCCTGCCCTTTTTACCCTACTCTGGCCTGTCTCTCCCTCAAAAAACCAAAACCAAACTCATTGCTCAGTCCATTCCGACTCACAGCGACCTTACAGGACAGGGCAGAACTGCCCCATATGGTTTCCTAGGAGTGGCTGGTGGATTCAAACTGTCCACCTTTTGGTTAGCAGCCAATGTAAACTCCAAAAAGGCAGCGTTTTTTCCTCTGTTCCTTCTCTGCTATATGCCTAATGCCTAGAATAGTGCCTGGTGCACAGAAGGCATGCAAAAATTATTTGTTAACAGAATAAAAGCATTTCACTTATTTTTTTTCTTGTTAATAGTGTCCGTCTCCACTAGTCACATGTAGCTGGCTACTGAGCACTCAAAACGTGACTAATGCAACCGAGGAACTGTTTAACTTACACCTAAGTTTTAAACAGGTTAGAACATTTTCATTGTTGCAGAAAGTTTTATTGGACAACATGCTTTAGAATATAAGCTCCCAAAGGACAGAAATGTTGTCTCTCTTAGTCATTACTGTGTCCTCAGCATCTAGAATAGCGCATGGCACATAAAATCTGTCATGCTTATTAATCAACAAGACAACACGTGAATAGCTCTCTGTATATAAACACCTACTGTGTGCTAGGCATTGTGCTCCCTGCCTTATAAGCCTCAGCTCGGCCGTACCTGCTGGTATGTGTTGGTCGCGATAATCGGGCGGATCACAGGAGCTGCTGGGACCTGCATCGCTTCTACCGTGGGAACAGTAGGCACCGCGGGCACAGCAGTCGGGATGCCGGTTATCGGAGCCCCCAGAACTTCCTGCTCAAACCTGTAGGAGCAGGACAGACACTAGCGATCAGGGCCTCACATCAATGCTGGAACGCTGGGTCTATCGCGACAGCGCCTTCGCCCCTGCCAATCTTCGCATCCCCGCCTCCACAATCCCGAAGGTCCCACTTCCCCACGACAGAGCCATATCCTGGGCCTGTGGCGGCCAGGAGACGCCAGGAGTTGGCGGCTCTGATTCTCGGACAGCTTTTATCGCGCTGTGCCGCGGGCCTTACAGGGCCATCTCCGCTTCCATCTCCTTCAAGCGTTCCTCGCCGCTCTTGCCCGGAATGCCAGCGCCAGGGCCCGGGACCACGGGTCCTCCTGCACCCGGGAGTCCCGGGGCTGGCCCCGCCCCGGCCATCGCTGCTGCCGTCGCTTCGCTGCTACTACCGCCTCGGCTCCGCCGCCGCCTCCGCCGCCGCC
The DNA here is from genome assembly GCF_000243295.1 of Trichechus manatus latirostris. Taxonomy (NCBI): domain Eukaryota; kingdom Metazoa; phylum Chordata; class Mammalia; order Sirenia; family Trichechidae; genus Trichechus; species Trichechus manatus. Next base: position 1,472,365 of record NW_004444143.1, read on the forward strand.
GGCTTTGCTAGTCTACTCTCTGGCTACGTCAGGGTGGGCACCCGTGGATGGCGTCAGAGCGAAAGCGACGAGCGCTGGTAAGTGACGTCAATACGTCAATAGGGGCCCGCCTTTCCGACTTGGAGCGAGGGCCAATGAGAACCCGGCCACTCCCCGAGGTCCCACCTCAAGAAGGAATTTGGACCAATGAGAGTGCCGAAAAGAGGAACCGGTGGAAAAACCTGGGCCTATGAGAGCGCAGCGAAGACAGGCTGCCAAGACTTCACGGAGGAACATGGACTAATGAGAGCGCAGCAGAGTCAGTTGACCCCACCCCCAATGTAGAATCTGGGCCTTTGAGAGCTCCGGAAAGTTTGGAGGCCCCGCGCATGGACCAAAGGAAGTTTTTAAAAGCACGTTGACGTCTTGTGACGCTCAGGCTTGGGCGAGGCCGGAGACACAACGGGGACGTGGGCTCCGACTCTAGGGTAGTAAACCGGGGCGCTACCAGACTATGACTCCCAGAAACGGACATTATGGAGGACGCACAAAGGGGGCGCCTGACCCGGGTTTCCTGGAGGAAGTGACATCTGAAGTATAAGAAGATATTTGCTGGGCGAAAATGGGAGCGATGTTGTGGATAGAGAGAACAGCTCACGCACAGTCCAGAAACAGGAGTCAGAGGCGTCACTTCAGAAGGACGCGTGTGTGGGTTTGGTCTCTGCGTCCTTTCTCGGGACACAGCTGGCCCTTCCTTTTGAGGGAAAGTTTTCAAAATGTTTAATTAGGAATATTTTCAACCGTACACAAGAGTGGAGAGAATAATATAATGAACCCCCATGTACCTCTCAACTTCAACAATTATCAATATTCTACCCCTCTATTATATATATTTCCCACATTTTTGTTTAAAACCTACAGCAAAATTTTTTTAAAAAGCTCAGTAGACATAACTTATCAGAATTGACCGATTGTTTAATATTTTGCTACATTTACTTTTTTTCCTGAACTGTCTGAAAGTATAAATCAACACCCATGGAAGCAGCAGCCAAGAAATCAAACGACACATTACATTGGGCAAATTTGCTGCAAAAGATCTCTTCAAAGTGTTAAAAAGCAAAATGTCGTTTTAGGCACTAAGGTGCACCTGACCCAAGCCATGATGTTTTCAGTCGTCTCATATGCATGCAAAAGCTGGGCTATGAATAAGGAAGACGGAAGAAGAATTGACACCTTTGAGCTGTGATACTGGTGAAAATGTTGAATATACCATGGACTGCCAAAAGAACGAACAAATCTGTCTTGGAAGAAATACGGCCAGAATGCTCCTTAGAAGCAAGGATGGCGAGACTTCATCTCACGTACTTTGGATACGTTATCAGGAGGGACCAGCCTCTGAAGAAGGACATCATTCTTGGTAAAGTACAGGTTCAGTGAAAAAGAGGAAGACCCTCAACGAGCTGGATTGACACAGTGGTTGCAACGATGGGCTCAAGCATAACAACGATCATGAGGATGGTGCAGGAGCGTGCAGTGTTTCGTTCTGTTGTACGTAAGGTCGCTATTAGTTGAAACCAACTCGACGGCACCTAACAACAACAACAATCTGAAAGTAAGTTGCAGACATTACTCCTAATACTTCAACACACATCCCCTAAGAACATTTTCCACCCAACCGCAATACAATTATCCCACCAAAGATATTTAACACGGATACGATAGTATTCTCTAATAGACAACTTATCCCCAATTGTCCCAAAAGTGTATTCCTGCATGGAGAAGCTCCTAGTCCAGGGGAAGATTGATGACAAGGACCTTCCTCCAGATCAGACAGCAAGACCAAAAAAAGAAAAAGAAAGCCTTCCCCTGGAGCTGACACCCTGAATTTGGACTTCTAGCCTACTAGACTGTGAGAAAATAAATTTCTTTTTGTTAAAGCCATCCACCTGTGGTATTTCGGTTATGGCAGCGCTAGATGACTAAGACAGATAATGAAAAAGGAAGACAGAAGAATTGATGTGTTAGACCTGTGGTGTTGTGAAGAACATCAGATATACGGTGGACTGCCAAAAGAATGAACGGATCAGTCTTAGAAGAAATACAACCGAAACGTTGCTCAGAAGTGAGGATGACAAGACTTTGACTCACTTTGGTCACATCATCGGGAAAGGTCAGTCACTAGAAAAGGGCTTCATGGTTAGTAGAGGGCCAATGAAAATGAGGAAAACCCTCGATGAGACACATTGACACAACAGCTACAATGGACTCAAACACGCCATGGTCATGAATATGGTGCGAGACTGAGCCCCACTGAGTTCTGTCATACGTGAGCTTGCCATGAGTTGGAGCTGACTCAGTGGCAACTAACAACAACACCAGGATATATGTAACAGGACAAATTGGATCCGTTTGCCAGGATAAAATTCCAAAAGGCTGCGATTTAAGTGTAAAAAAACAAACCGTATGATAACTGAAGGATAATCTCATTTTGTAACACCTCCCACCTGCAGTTACTCTGGCCGCCTCCATAGTCCTCACACTGGCACATCCCACCTCAGGGCCTTTGCACGTGCCGTTGCCTCCACTTGCAGTCCCTTCCTCTGATGCCCACATGGCTCCCTCTCACCATCTTTATGGGAGTTTGGCCTTTGCGGTGCAGCCTTCTCTTTACATGTTTTTCCTTTTTAAAAAAGTTTATTTTATTTTTGGTGAAAATACACACAGCAAAACCTGCTCCCACTCCACAGTTTCTAGACCTAATGATCAGTGACATTGGTTACATTCTTCACATTGTGTCAACATTCTCATTGTTTCTAGTTGTTTCAATTCTATTTACTTAGTCTCCTTGCCCCTCAGCCTTACCTATGGTTTAAAATAGCTGTTGATTCTTTTTTGCTGTTTGTTTGTTGATAATAATCAGTGAAAGTTTACACAGCAGTTTAGGTTCCCATTCAACAATTTAGACACAAGTTATTCAGTGACATTACATTCTTCACAATGCGTGAACATTCTCATTACTTCCATTCTGGTTGTTTTGTTTCCATTAATCAAGTTTACCTGCCCCCTTACAGTCTCATCTTTGTTTTAAAGTAATTGTTGACTGTTTGGTCTCATATAGGTGATTTTTTTTTTTCACTTTTTAAAAAACTGTGCTTTAAATGAAGGTTTACAGAGCAAATTAGTTCCTTATTAAACAATTAATGCACGTGTTGTTTTGTAACATTGGTTGCCAAACTCATGACATGTCAACACTCTCCCCCTCTCGAACTTGGGTTCCCCATTACCAGCTTTCCCGTCCCCTCCTGCCTTCTCGTTCTTGCCCCTGGGCTGTTCTGCCCATTTAGTCTCATTTTGTTTTATGGGCCTGTCTAATCTTTGGCTGAAGGGTGAACCTCAGGAGTGACTTGGGTACTGAGTTAAAAGGTGTCCAGGGCCATACTCTCAGGAGTTCTCCAGCCCTGGTGGTGCAGTGGTTAAAGCATTTGGCTGCTAACTGAAAGGTTGATGGTCCGAACCCAGCAGCTGCTCTGTGGGAGAAAGACGTGGCGGTCTGCTTCCGTGAAGATCTCAGCCTTGGAACCTTATGGATCAGTTCTACTCTGTCCTATAGGGTTGCTGAGTTGGAATTGACTCAATGGCAGTGGATTTGGTTTTTTTTGGTCGGGCCGGTAAGTCTGGTCTTTTTTTGTGAGTTAGAATTTTGTTCTACATTTTTGTCCAGCTCTGTCCAAGACTCTCTATCGTGATCCCTGTCAGAGCAGTCGGTGCTGGTAGCCGGGCACCACGTAGTTGTGCTGGACTGTGTATGTCTGGTGGAGGCTGTGGTAGTTGTGGTCCACTAGTCCTTTGGACTAATCTTTCCCTTTTGTCTTTTTCTTCATTCTCCCTTGCTCCGGACGGGGTAGGACCAGTGGAGTATCTTATATGGTCACTCACAAGCTTTTAAGATCCCAGACACCACTCACTCAAATAAGACGTAGAACATTTTCTTTATAAACTGTTATGCCAGTTGAGCTAGATGTCCCCAAAGACCATGGTTCATATAGCTGATTTTTTAAAAGAGCACAGTACTCACAGATGATATTATTTCTTGAGCCAATTTGTTATTTAGCTACAAGGTGACCTCAGGAATTAGTTTTGGTTCAAGATTTGAAGAGTATCTCAGGGCAATATTATCGGGGAGTCCTCTAGTCTCAACTAGTCCAGCAGGTCTTTTTTTTTTTAAGGAATTTGAGGTTCTGTTCCATATTTTTCTCCCATTCTATCAGGGTCCATCTATTGTGGCCCTGATTAGAACAGTTGGTAGTGATAGCTGGGCACCATCTATTTCTTCTGGTCTCAGAGTAGATGAGGCCCTGGTTTGTGTAGACACCCTCTGTTTAAATTTGTACCTCTAACACCCTGCTTTATTTTTCTACACAGCAGTTCTTATCTTCTAACATACTACATATTTTGCTTATTTACCTTGTCAGTTGTCTGCCTCCCTGCCCTAGAGCATCAACTCCTTGAATGCAGGGAGTTTAGTCAGTTTGGTTCAGTGCTGTGTACTCAGTGCTTAGAAAAGACAATTACTTTTTGCTGAGAATGAAAGTGATGAGGGGAGTTTCAGGGGTAGGGTCCACAGCACCCCATTCTCTTGGTTTTGGTGGGATGAAAGGACAGGAGGCAAGGGAACTGAGAAGAGCAGCAGACTAGCATGCACAGAGGGACTAGAGGTGGGGGTAGACGATGGGCTGACAAACACAGACAATGCCTTCTTCAGATGTTTTATTTGGGGAGGTGGGTGTTGGGTGAACAAATGTGTGCTCCTACTGCTGTCTGAGTCCCTTTTCATCTGCACAGCTGCTGCAGGGCCTCCTGGGCTTGGACCCAGCGCAGCCGCCACTGGGGCAGGGACAGGCCCTGACACTGCTCCTCGGAGAGGGCGGTCTGGCCCGGCTGCTCCCACCTGGGGATGGGGACGGTGTCAGGAGGCAAGACCCTCACTGGCCTCCCCCCAACAACATGGGCTGCTCCTCACCAGCCCCCCAGCCCTACTCCTGCCTCTTGCACCCAGCTCAGTCCCGGCCCCATTGTGGGCCCTCTCACCAGTCCCCCACGGCTCCCTGAAGCCCGGGGATTCGCTCCAGTGCCTGTTCCAGCAGCTTCTCCAACTGATTCAGAGCCTGCCCCAGGCTCTCCTTCTGCTCCTTGTCCTGTGACGCCTGGATCTGCAGTAGCTCTGGAGGTTAGAAACCCAGAAGCAGCCTCACAACATGAAGTCACCAAGTCTAGTCACCCAGTCTTGCCCTCAGCATCCCCCCAAACCTCTCTCTCCTCCCAGGTCCTTGTCTCTGGGTGGTCCCACTATCGAGCAGACTAGAGCGCCAGGCCCCACGCTGACACCTTCCTCCTTCCACTGTCAATCTCCACGGCCCCCTGCTCAGCTTCCTGACCATTTCTCCCGCCTTCCTTCTCTCTCCCCCTTTCCTCCCAGTCTCCTTCCTAGGCTTCCAGCCTCAGCCTCCCACTTTGGCCCACCCTCCCCATGGCACCCAGTGATCTTCCTGAAGCCTAAACCGGATCCTCTCCTGCTTAGAACCCTCCATGGCTCCCAGTGTCCCCAGGACACAACCCAAGCTTTTCACCTGGTACTTGAGGGTTTGCATCATGTGGCCTCTGCTCACCACTCCTGGGAAAAACCTCACCTATCCCACAAGGCCCACCGTTCCTCCCGAACGCCTTCCCAGCATTCCTCACCTGAAGGCTTCCTCCTTAGACTGCCCCAGCCCTTTACTCCACTGCATTTCCTCCTGGGGACTGTGACTGGGCCCGGCTCAGAGCAAGTACAGCTTATCAGCACAGTCAGACCTCCTGGGCCTGAACCCTGCGTCTGTCTCATCCTTGTCCTGTGGCCTTGGGCACGCAGCTGCCCTTTCTGAGCCTCAGCTATATTAGCAGTCAGATGGGACTATCTGAGCCCTAGGCTGGTGGCCCCGGGGGCGACTGCGGAACTCTCAGGCACCGGCTGCCAGCTTGGAGGTGGGGTGGGGAGCAGAGTCCAGGATGACTCCTGGGTCTCTGACTTCTGCCTGGGATGAGGAGGGTGGGGCCACGAGCTGAGGGGAAACCCAGAGGGGAGGGGAGCCAGGAGGAGGAGGAGCAGAACTGCTTTTCAGAGCAGGGCGAACTGTTACGACGTGTTAAATGTTCACGGTGTCCGTGAGGTGGGAAGAGGCTGTTCCCACTGTGGCCGTATACTATACCCCCCACACAGAACGGGGGGGCAGGGAGACCCAAACCCAAGACCTGAAAGTGGTCTCCTTCTTCCTGCTTTGTCGACGGAACCCCAATTCGTTCCTCATCACGTCACCTCTTCCATCCATTTACCCTGTGATCCTTTGCTCCTGGCTCTTGCCTCACCCCTCAGCAAACTCTCAGGGCCTGGCACCCGGCAGACACCCTGCGGGTACTTGATGCATGAATCCCTGAATGAATGAACTTCTCTGGGCTTCACGTTCCTTGTGTATAAACCGGGGACCTGAACAATCCCTTCCTTCCGAGATAAGGGCTCAAAGAGGCCGTGTGTGGACAACAATAATGGGGATTGCACCAGACACACTCACAGAGCGCTTAACACAAGCCAGGCCCTGTTCAGCGCCCTGTCCGGGTCACCTGACTGCACCTTCCCAGAACTCCGTAAGGTGCCGCGAGTAGCCCTGTTCCACCGAGGCCCAGAGACCACACAGCCAGGAAGAGGTGGGGCTGAGGAGGGACTCAGGGAGTTTCCCACCACAGCCTGGCTTTCAACCACTGAGCCCACTGTTTGATGGTGACGCATGAGTGCTGCACACTTCGGCGGGCCGTGTAGCTTAGTGTTGGGAGCACAGCCCCACACCGGACTGCCTGGCTTCATTTCCCAGCTCTGCTATTTGGGCATGCGGGGTGGGCCCTCTGGGTCTCCGTCAGCTCCTCTGTATGAAGGCGAGGACAGTAACTCCCTTCACGGGGTTGCTGTGCAGATCAGACAAGTGACTATGCTGAGAGCACTGAGTGGGCTGTAAGAGCGAGTGTGTGAGTGACAGGTGGTGCTTGCTGTTACTTCGGGAGGCTGGGAGCGCTGCAAATGGGTAGGCCTACCCTGGGCGGAGGGTCCCGGTGGCAGGCCTGTCTTCATATGCAGCAGATCCCAGCACTGGAGACTCCATTGGTCTTGGAGGAGCAGGAGGTCTTGGCGCAGAGAGGCGGCCTTCGGGAGGAGCAGCTCAGGGGCCTGGAGGGAGGAGGAAGGACAGTCACCTGGGGCAGGGCAGGGCAGGAGCGGGGAAGAACAGATCCTGGGGACAGGCACTCACCTTCCCTGCGGGCAGCCCCAGTGTGCGGCTCAGTGCTATGAAGATGGAGCCCCTTGGGGATGCGGGGTGCAGATGGTGGATGGATGGTAAGACCGTGGGCAGGGGCTTCAACCTGGGGGGACACTCTGGGTCGGGCAGGGCACAGAAAGGATGGACAGGTTCCAAGGGCTTGGGTTCCAGAGGTTCTGGGGGCTTAGAGGTGGGGTCTGGAGGCCTAGGAGCTTGGAGGTGCGCCTGGGGACTAGGATGCTACAGCAAGGCCAGTGACTCAAGAGTGAGGTCTGGGAACACTAGAGATTTGGGGTTTTATGGGGGAGCCCAGGGCAGGGGAGTCTTCCACGAGAAGGGGATATGGGGTAGCCCCGTCTCACTCTCCGGGGCTGTGCCGCAGCAGGGTGCCCAGCAGAAGGCAGGGCAGACGCCGGGCCTCCTCCTCCAGACAGTGAAGCAGCTTCTGGCTCTGTGGCGCCACCGCCTCGGATGTGGGGACCACCTTTCGCTGAACAAGAGCCAGCACCTGGGGGGGGAAGGGCCAGAGGGGGGTCTGAGCCCACCCAGCCCCATCCTCTCTGCCCTCTGCACAGAGGATGCAGATAAGCCCCACCTCGGCCCCCATGCAGCCTGGAAGCCAGCTCTCGCCCCAGCGCCCATGTTACCTCCCCAGGGCTCCGGCACAGGCGGGTCTTGCTGGCTGAGTTTCCCTTGATGAGCAGGCGGACCTGTTCCTGCGTCTCCTCCTGGGGAACCAGGGGGCCTTTAGGGACCTGCCGCTTTTCCTTCCCACCTCCCAGCCTCAGGCCCTGCCCGCCCCTTTGCTTCCTCTCGGAATCTCACCTTGTGTGCCCCACCCACTACCAGGAGGCATGGTGCTCGGTCCCAAGGCTCCAAGCCTCACTCTGGCCCTCCAGCCGGCCCCGCCCCTTCTGAGGGAGGCCTCGCCCCTCACCATGAGCTGGCGCCAGTGCAGGATCCGCTGCTGCTTAGCCTGGAGCTCCCGTAGCAGAAGCTGCCGCTGCCCAGCAGCCTCCCCCAGCTCCTGGCTCTGGGTGCGCAGGGCTTTGAGCTCCGCCCACAGCCCACAGCCCCGAAGTCCCAGCGCCAGCACCTGCCTGGAGGACCAGCAGAGAGTGGATGAAAAGAGACCACTGAAAGGCACACTGGGGGCAAGGGATGAGATCTGCGGGAGGCAGACCCCAGGGCAGGAGGCAGACACAGAGCAACGGGGGCAGAAAGAGTCCAATATCCCAAGACACTTGGGGGAAAGATGGGCTAGTGGCCTCTGCCAAGGGGGATCCCTCACCTCTCCCTGGGTCCTAGGGCACTTCTCTCCAGCTCCTCCATCAGGCCCTGGAGGCGCCGGGTCAGGACTTGATGCTCCTTCAGCAGGGGGCCCCTCTGGGTGACCAGCGCACTCACAGCCCGCCAACCCTCCTGGGGAGGTGAGCACAGTGTCAGGGCGGCACGGTCTGTGGGGGTGGGGGCTGGGCTGGGTCTTGGGATGGGCGGGGGTGGCGGGGTGAAGTCCTGGGGAGAGTGCCTGGGGTCACCTGGATGAGATGCACCATGGACGGCAGGGCCTGGCTGGAGTCTGACTGGTCCCGTGCCTGGGGACTGGGGATGGGGCAAAGCTGCTGAGGGAGGAGCCGGTCTCAGCCTGGCTCCCCAGAATGAGCACTGGGTTTCAGTTCCCATCCCCACCAGCAGGTCACCAGGTCAGGTCTGCCCCTCTTCCCGGCTCACGCACGGGCCTGCCCCGCCCTAGCCCTGAGGGAGCACCCTCTGCACACCAGGATATCTCCGTATGGAGAAGCCCGTCCCCACAGCACAGGGAGCGGATCTCTGCCTCCCGCTCGGCAGCAAGGTGCTCCAAAGCAGCCAGGACGTGGCCCGGGGGGTGGTTGGTCAGTAGAGCCTGGCAGGGAAGGTGGGGGTGAAGTCAGGGGCCGGACGGGGGCAGGGCTCTGAGCTGGGGCCCCACGGGGATTGGGGTAGGGATCCAACTGTGAGGTTTGATCATGGGGCTGGGGGGTGTGGCCTTTTCTTTCCTGAGAGCCCCCCACGCCCCCTCACCTCCACTAAGCTGAGCCACTGCTGGTAGGAAGTTCCAAAATGGTCATCACGAGGGGCCCTGTGGGGTGGGCAGGGGGCAGAGAACATTACGGGACACACTGATTATCCCTCTAATGATCTCAATCACCGTGTAAGGTCCGGACAGCCACTGTTCCCATTTTACAGATGAGGAAACCAAGTCCATCTGTGCCTGCTAGACTCGGGCTGCCCGCCTTGGGCCTTTGCATGTGCAGTTCCCCTGAACACCCTGCTGGCCCCTTACCCTAGTTAAACTTCCTCAACAGAGACCCCTCCTCTCTGCCCCCCCCAGCTGGGTCAGGTGCCTCCTTTGGGTGCCCAGAGCCACCCAGGCACCCCCCCAGCCCTATTCACCTGGGCTGTCACCGTCTGTGACAGGTCTTCCCCACCCCTACCCCCACTTGCCAGCCTGGGAGTCCTGTCAGGGCAGGGCCGGGGGCTGACATAGGCCAGAGGCTCAGTGTTTGAGGAATTAAACAAATGACCCCCAAGGCCCAGGCTCTACGCAGGGTCTCTGGGGGCAGGGTCTCTGGGGGCTGGCTGGAGGGTACTCACAGGATACTGCCTCCCTTGGCCTGGGGAATCAGGAGGTTCTGTAAGAACTGGGTCCGGAGGGCGCAGGCCGTTCGCACATCACGCTAGGGAGGCCACGATGGGGCGTGAGGGGGACCCAGGGGTCCAGGTGGCCCCAGACTCCCCACCCCATCCTGCATGGCCCAGGGTCCTCACCAGGACCATAGGCTCCAGGCCCAGGGTTGCTGACGTCAGGGGTCCAAAGGTCACATCTATTTTGGCCTTCCTGGAGAGAGGAATGCAGTTTGGGCTGAGGCCCCTGGAGATGGGAGTTGGGAGGACAAACGTTTGTGCCCTCTCCTCTCCTCTCCCGCCGAGGGATCACCAAGCCTGGATCCTGGGGGTCACCGTCCAAAATGAGGCTACCATCGTCCCCCACCTGGACTACTGCATTAACCTCTCCCCAGTCTCCCTGCTGCCCTGGCAAGTCTGTTCGCCTAGTCGTCAGTGAGCCTGCTGAAATCTAAGTGACATGCCACTGTTCTGCCTGAAACCCTCTAACTGCATGATGCGCCCCCCTCACGCTCACGATAACACGAGCTCACGGGTGCTCCTCTATACGCGTTACAAGGTCGACCTCCCTTCATCATCACATCGACCCTAACAGGTGAGGAGCCCTGCTGGCACAAGCGGTTTGCTATCGGCTGGCAACCTGAAGGCTGGCGTTTCAAACCCACTCAGAGGCTCCACGGAAGAAAGGCGTGGCGATCTGCTTATGTTGTTGAGTCGCTTCCATTGACGGCCACGAAAACCCTACGGCAGTTCTACTCTGTAACCCACGGGGTCACCGTGAGCAGGGGCTGACGGGAAGGCAGCTAACAATCTCCACCTCAGGAGACAGGATTAGTTTTATCCTCGTCCTACAGATGCACTGGGCTGAAGGATGTCTCCTAAAAACTCATGTCCACCAGGCACCTCGGAACGTAACCTTGTTTGGAAATCGGGTCTTTGCAAAAGTACTAATTAAGATGAGGTCACAGAGGATTTGAGGAGGACCTGTATCCAGTGGCCAGTGTCTATAAGGGAGAGGGACTCAGACACAAGACACACACAGAGAGAAGCCGGCCGTATGAAGAGGGAGGCCGAGACTGGAGTGATGCCGCTATCAACGAAGAGATACCAAGGACTTCTGGCAACCACCAGAAGCTAGAAAGAGACAAGGAAGGATTTTTCCCGAGAGCCTTCTGAGGGGGAACATGGCCCTGCCCACACCTTGATTTCAGACTTCTAGTTTCCAGAACCGTGAGAGAATAAATTTCTGTTGTTTTAACACACCCAGTTTATGATAATTTATTACCGAAGTTCTAAAAAACGAATACCACAGACCTTAGAAGCTGTGGCACAAAGAAGTTAAATACCTTGCCCTAGCCGGGCCATGAACCCAGAGTCTCGGAGTGAAATTCCAATGCCTCCTAGGCGCTCCACCCACCTCTCCAGCCTCACTGCTTCAAGCTGTCCCTCTCCTCTGCGAAGCTGGGGCTGAACGGGCCTCCTGGCTGTTCTGCCCACCCTCCCAGCTCAAGGCCTCTGCTCTTGCTGTTCCCTCTCTGTGGAAATTCCTCCAGCTGTTACCTCCCCTGAGAGGCCTTCCCCGACCACCCTAGCTAAGGTAGCATTCCCCTCTCCGTTTCTATCACATCGCCCCTTTTCTTCCTAGCACTTATCTCTGTGTGAAATTATATGATTCGTTTGTTTCCTAGTTCACGATCTATCTCCCCCCGACCCTGTCCGACTGTGAGCTCCATGAGGGCTGGGATGTTGCCCTGTTTACGGCTACTGCCCCAACACTGGCATGCTGGATGTATCGTCAGTGCCACTCTAGATGCTGGGGATACAGCAGTGACCGATGGTAACGATTCCTGGCTTTACGGAGCTTAAACCTTAAGGGGTGGGAACTCAGAGTTCTGGGGCCTCAGAAGGTTTGGGGGTAGGGCACTAGTGTCTCTAAGGAGAACGGATGGCTGCCCAACCTGCTGAGGCTGTCGCTGGACACCCGAGGCCCACCTCTCTGTATCCTGCAGGCGCCCGAGCTGACTCTGCAGCCGCCGCACAGAACCCTGGAGTCCACGCTGCTGTCTCTGCAGGGCCCCGGCTTGGGCCCGGAGGAGGAGAGCGCGGCGCTGGGCGTCTCGCGTGCTCTGCAGCGCCTGCTCCATGGCTACGTCTGTGGGAGCAACACAAACACAGACTCACTGCCATCGAGGCAACTCCAACTTACAGCAGCCCTACAGGACAGAGAACTGCCCCATAAGGTTGTAATTTTTAGGGAAGCAGACTGCTACATCTTTCTTCTGAGGAGCATCTAGTGAGTTTGAACTGCTGACCTTTTGGCTAGCAGCTGAGTACTTAACCACTGCGCCACCAAGGCTCTGGGGGAGGAACGGGGTGGCCATCAACACCTCCCCAACTCCAGCTTCCCCTACCCATCTGCCCAGCCCCATGGGTCACCCTGAGCCTCAGTGTCTTGCTCCATCTGCTCCAGGCTCTGGTCTAGCTCCAGGATCTCTGCCCGCAGGCGGGCCACAGCGGCTTCTAGCTCCGATTTCCGGTGGGCCTGAGGCATCAGGTACAGGGTTAGATGTGCAGCCTGGCCTGCACACAGTCTGGCCCGACTACCCCTTGGGTGGCACTAGATGCCTCATCTTGAGCAGGGGAGGGTGGCAGAGGGTTTCCTCGCGTTTATGTCCCTGACACAGAACTTGGCCCAGAAGAGCACCAAGGTGCTGTCCTGGGCCTCTCCTCCCTCCCGGGACTCTCTCACCCACCCTCACAGGCTGTTTCCTGTCTCTGCACTGATGACACCCACACCTCTGACCCAGCTCCGACCTCTCCCCTGAGCCCCGCATCTGGGAGTCCTGAAGCCTCCATGAGTCTCTCCATAGATGTCACCAGGTCTCCACCCACTGGGCCCCATACTGGCCTCCGGATCTCCCTTAAACTTGCCCCTTTTCCTGTCTCCTCTCTCCAGCCTGGATGCCCCGTTACCCATACCCCGCCCCCCCAGCTCATATTTGCCTCTCCCTGGACTGTGCAGGGAGTGCAGGGAGCAGGGCTGTGTTGTGACTCAGTGTCCCCAGCAGCACCCAGCACAGGGCTGGGCTTCAAGTGGATGATCTACAAGTCCTCCTGAGATGAAAGAGAATCTTGTAGCATATAACTCTCACCTCTGGACTGTCCTGGTGGCCGTACCTGAGGAAACGAGGCCAGAGTCGGGATGACAGAAGCTTCTAGCGGGGCGGGGTGGGGGGAAGGAGGTGGGAGGCTGTGGGTGGGGATGGGGCTAGACGGGACTGGGGAGAATAGGAACGGGCTGTTTTGAAGACCAGTTACCAGAGCAGGTTTCCCCGGACCTTCTTGACACTCCTGCAGTGGGGAGGTAGCAGGAAGAGGAGTCACTGAGGGACTCACCTGCCACCCCACCCCCCACCCCCCAGCCCACCTCATCCAACTGAACTCACCTCTGGCTGTGCACATGCCGCAAGATGTAGGCCCAGATGTCGGCCCCCTGGCCCAGACACAGCCTGCGGGGACAGTGTGTGAGGGTATGCCTGGGGCATCACACAAGGTGGGAAATCCTCCCTCTAGGGGTGGTGACGGTGGGGAAGGTCTTTACTAGGGAGTTCTTACTCCTGGGGGGGGGGCGGTGTCTGTAATTTTCGGGTAAGATCTTCCCTTCTGGGGAGTTTTCAGTCACTGAGAGGGTGGGCTTCTCACTGGCTATGTGTGTGGGTATTCGCATTCTCTGGAGGGGTCCTCCCTTTCCCCTGGGAGACGCTTATCTCCCGTTACTTCCAGAGTTGGGGGTGGGAGATGTACTGCTAGGACGTCCCCTCTCATTGCCAGGCATGGCTCATCACCCCTACAGATACAATCCCCAAGGGGGTGGCCTTTGCTAACTCCCGAATGTCCTCACCGTCCGGGGGTGGGGATGCGGCGGGAAAATCGAACTGCTGCACTGACAACCCTCACCGGGCGGAGATGGGAGTGTGAGGCCCACTGCCAGAACATCCGCACTCAAATCCAGAATCCTCTTCCCGGACATACTACTCCCAGGGTGGGGCGCCCGCAGTAACTGAGGGTCACTCTCACTGGGGCAGGGGAAAGGAAGGGGCCTCGGGGCGGGGCGGGGTCTTCACGCCCGGAGTCCCTATCTCCAGGGTAGGGAGTCCTCATTCCCGGGCCGGATCTCACCTGCGCAGCGTCGCCTCCGGGGCCCGTGCCGTCATGGGCACCCCCATCTCCTCGGCAGCCCAGTAACCCAGCTCCCGCGCTTCCAGCACTAGCTCCATGCCCGGCCCGCCGCGGCCGCCGCCTCCCGCGCCCTCTTCGAGCGCGGCGCGCACCTCTGACGTCACGAACGCGCCCGCGGCGAAGCCCTCGGCGGCGCGCCGCCTGCAGGCCCCGGGCGCCGCACGTGCAGCGGCGTGTCCTGCGGGTCGTTCGGCTCTCGTTCCCCCGGCACCGGTCCCAGCGAGAGAAGAGGAAAAGGGACGTGGAGAAACTGCGGGGCCGCTCGCCTTCCACCGTACTCCTGCCGACTACCAGCTGCCCCTAAGGCCCGTGGTGCCTTCGCTTTGCGAGAACACCAAGGGAATCGCGCTCCTTCCTTGATTTTCGTGACAAAATGGAACATGAACCATTTTCAAGGGCCGTTTTGAACCATTTTGGAGAACGAGCACCAGACGAGGAGACGTTGGTCCTACTGCTCCTTTATTTCAGAAACGAGGTGTCTTCTGTCTGGGGCGGGGGCAGGGGGGCAGAGGGCGTGTAGTATGGCCGTAACGTAACAAAGATTGTGAGGATGGTGCAGGAACGGGCCGTGTTTCGTTCTGTTGTACGTAGGGTCGCTGTGAGTTGGAACTGACTGGAAGGCACCTAACAACAGTATCTTCTTCCAGGAATTCATTGTCGCAAACCGTTCCGTAGACGTCCATGGAGTTGACCTTGTGCCCCGGTCCTCCCCCTACATAACGCACAGTTCAGCGGAGGAGATAAACGCACCACCATATAGGGATGGTACAGAATAAGCAGCAGGGGCTGGTCGTTGTGGGACACACGGAGTGCGAGAGGTATGTGGGATCCCAGAAAGTACTGGATACCACGGCTGGAGTTCTGGAGAGCCCACTAGGCTAGGACAGAAATCCGGATGGGCTGTGGGAATGAGCGGGTGTGAAGCCCAGAGCCGAGGAAAACTCAGTCTCAGACAGGGCCCTGGGAAAAGCCAACATTAGGGACCTTCCACTCAACATGTTTGCCTAGGTCACCCCTATGTCCTCCATGGCCAGTACAGTGCCTGACTCAGAGTGGGTTCTCTAAATAGTTGAACGAAGGAATGGTGGGGAGTAGGGGGGAGGTGATGCGTGAAACTAAAGCTGGAAGCCAAGGAGGAGGCTGAAACAAGGATGGGGGTGGGTGAGGATGGTGCTTACTGAACCAGAGTGCGGCTGTGGGGCAGGGAGGAGGGGCCAGGTGGAAGAGAAGCTCAGAAGACTGAGTGGGCATGGAGTTGGTAGGCTGTGGAGTGGGTGCATCCAGGATGAGGTCCAGGGCTCTGGCCTGGGGATGGGGTGGGGCAGACCTTGAAACGGGGACTTGAGAGAAGGGGCAGCTTTGGGAGAGATGTGGAAGACAACATAGGACATTATGGTGTGACGGACCAGGAGAACATCCAAGAGCAAGGTAGGGCTCTGGCACAGGGGCAAGGGGACAGTGGAAACAAACAAACAAACCCATTACTGTTGAGTCGATTCCGACTCATAGCAACCGTATAGGACAGAGTAAAACTTCCCCATGGGGTTTCCAAGGAGCAGCTGGTGGATTTGAACTGCCAACTTTTTGGTTAGCAGCCGAGCTCTTAACCAGTGCTCCACCAGGGATCTGGGGACAGTGAAATCAGCCCTGAAATAGCAGGTCTGGCGGAGAAGCTGAGGCCAGCTTCAAGCAAGTCTCAAGGATGGAGAAGTAGAAGTTGGTGCCACGGGCTGATGTGATCCAGCTGGGCTTCCTGGAGGTAAGACTGGCAACGGGCGCTCCGTGATGTGTGGTTCCTCAAAAGCTGCCATTTCCCTCAAACATCTCCACCTTTCCTCTCTGTCTGTGTGGGGTGTGGGTCTATTTTTAATAAATTAGACACAATGTCTTACTCATAGTCTGTGAGCTTTCCAGGGGGCTTTGAACATGTTTGAGACCCTTCAAAATTATTGGCTGGAACCTGAAATGTTGACTGTTTAATGAAATGCCCACAAATTGTAACCTGATGCCAACTAGTCAGATGCACCTTGACTCAAGTTATATAATTATATGTAAATATAAAGGGATCCTGAATGGACTTTTTCCTTTTTCTTGGAAGCATGGTTAAAGCCAAATATAAGGACCACAGGTGATAAGGACCAGTGCCCTCCAGCCCCCGCACTTCTGAAGAGGCCCCCCAGGGCTCGGTAGACACCCTCTCACAATACCCCATGATGTGACCGTCTCCCTGCCACTCCCCGTTCATGCCTGGATAGTGGCTCTGTCATGGGTCCACCGGGTAGGCTGAATTAACCGTATTTCTTAGAATTCCCTTCTCTGTACGCTTCCAGTGAGGGTGTGCCAAAAAAGAGATTCTTGTGCCAGATTTGGAGGGCAGGAGTGAAACAGCGGCCGTTTTCTAGTTCCCGTAGGTTGTTGCCTGTGTGCTGGCTTGTCACGTCGGTGGGGGAGCAGCTGGGCCTGCAGTTGTTCCATCTTTCTGGGGATCCTCCTGCAGTTTCTCCAGTTCCTGGGTCAGGTGTGTGTGTAACTCCATGATGAAGGGTGCCAGCTTCTCCTGCAGACACTCATACCATCACGGTAAGAGGCAGTGAGAACGGCCAGTTCCCGCTTGTTCCGGGAAGTCCTTGCTTTATCCCACTGTACGTCCGTCTTCCCTTCCCACCTGTCTGCCTTGCGGACTTCACTTGACAGTATCAGACACTAAGACAGCAATCTTACAGAGACTACCTAACCAGCCCCACAGTTGTTTAAGATCAAATCCCTGTAACGCGTCTATTTCTGTATCTACCCGTCTGTCTGTCCGTCCGTCCGTCCATCCATCTGTCATCTGTTTCTGTATCTATCTCTCCGTCATCTATCTATATTGTATGTCTCCTAGTGGTTCTACTTCACTGACTGAACCCTGACTGATAACACTCTGTAAGCAAACTGTTGCTATCTGAGAAGTCATTGTTAACAGCAAGCTATTGTTTGTGAAAGAGGGTGCCGTGGCTTTCCTTCTTCCCTCCCCCGTGAGAAGAGGGGGCCGCCTTCTGCACCTCGAATAAGGCTGATGCATGATAAAAGGTGAGGCTGACATCTTACTCGTAGCAGAAGACACATTAAATCATGTTATGCCCCCGCTGTGTTTAACTTGTTCAGTATACTTGGGAAAATGATTTTGATTCCCAAACTAAGAGATAGGCAAACTGTGTATTCTCATCTTTGTCTGTAGCCTGAGAAAACCATAGTCAATGGCTGTTTAAAATCAGATTTTGTCGCTTGATGTTCTGCTCTTGACCCCTGTTTGACAAGCTTCAACCTCCCATGTTAATTGTCTGTTAAAGCTTTGTGGCTCACAAGGTATTCAAGAACCAGCAGAATCTCAGTGTGCCCCCGCCCTGCGCCAGCTGAATCAGAATCTGCATTTTGACACAATTCGCCAATGATTCACATGTAAATTGAAGTTTGAGACGTGTAGTTGTATACAACACTACTTTTGTAGGGGATGAAACCTTCTTTATTCCCGTTAATAGCCAAAGATAGACCCTTATCATTTGCTTCTTAGATTAACAGTTTTTAACTTCGTGATCAATCTCTGGCCCATCTTTGGCCAGTCTGTCTCAGATTTTCTTCTAACAACTGACAGTTTTATGACCATGTGAACTGAAACTCCACTCATTACCCAATTAAATGTTTTCCAAAGAAAACCAGCTGTTTATGCAAGCATTCTACTTTTGAAGGATTTGAGCCCTCCTTTTCCTTTTGCATATGTTCTCTGAACTGGCATACTTTTGATACTTTGTTTGTTCATTACTAACAGGTTAATAAACTTTGCAACAAGCACAAGGTCAATTGAGAAACTGTGTTTTTAACCTGATTATATGGGATGTATCTCTATGTTAATATGTTTGATGGACAGAGGGTGAGGTCATGGTGGACTCTTGTCATTATTGGTTTCCCTAGCATCTGAGTCCTCTTCCTATTTCTGGGGAGCCTTCACCTTCCAAGGTAAAGCCCTCCTCATGCTCTCGAGACAGATGATAGTTGTATGCTCCCCCAGCCTACGTTGTAGTCCGGGTCCTGGCTCAGCCTGTCTATTCGAATATGGTTGTTCCTACATCTGATTCATTTCTATATCTTTTTTTTAATTACACACACTTTATTTGTAAAAAGACTGTCGAGCATTCCTAAAGTATACCAAAATATAATTGCAGACCAGAAGGTAATAAAGATTGGGTAATAAAGACTGATAAAAAATTAACAGCTACTCTTTCCACTTCTGGTTAAGATGGAATAACAGGGACCAGATTAAACTCTCCAGCCTGAAATAATTTAAAAATGGACAAAATGTATTAATCAATGGCTTGATGACATTGGATATCAGGAAAGAACAGACAGTGATCCCTGAGAGAAGAGATCTTTGTGATAACTGCTCACAAACAAGGTGAGCCCTATGACCGCCCTAGCTTACTGACTGGAAAGAGTTTCTAGGTCTCAGTGCAAGGAGAGGGAAGTGAGATGAAGCCCAGCAGTCTCCCTGAGTTGAGGGGATGGAGCTGAGAACGCACAGAAGCCAAAGCTACTAGAGTTTGCCCAGCAGAATACTGGAGATGAGAGAACTGGACAGAGAGAGAACTCCAAAGATCTGAAGAGGGTCCCCCTCAGGTATTTAACTGAGGACTGATAAATGTATGTGGATGAGGAAAGTAGCTGAGACTGGAGAAAGAACCATCTGAAAATATCAGGGAATAATCCTATGAGTTCACAGAGAGCTAAGGAAAGTGGCTGTTCCCACCAGCCAAACTGGAAAAGCTCATAATCATTGGATATAGGGTAGAGGATCTTGTCTTAGTATAGGGAAAGGTTAGCCCTAAACTAAATGCTTCTCTGATCATGACTAATAAAACTTAAAAGCAAGATCTAAAAGGATCAAGCAATTTACAAGTAACTGCATTCCAGAAGAAAACTCAAGGATATTTACAGAAATATAAAAATATCCAGAACCCAACAATGTAAAATTTACTGTGTCTTGCATCCAATGAAAAATTATAAGGCATGGCCAACAAGCACATGAACAGATGCTGAGCATCATTATCCATTGTTGTTGTCAATTGCTGTCCAGTTGATCCTGACTCATGGCGACCCTATGTGTGCAGAGTAAAACTACTCAGTAAGATTTTTGGAAGCAGACCACTAGGCCTGTCTTCCAGGGTGTCTCTGGGTGGGTTCAAACCACCAACCTTTCAGCTAGCAGGCAAGTGCTTAACCATTTGTGCAACCCAGGGACTCCCATAAGCCACTGTTGTTGTTATGTGCCATCAAGTAGATTTTTGACTCGTTGTGACCCTATGTGACAGGGTAGGACTGCCTCATAGGGTTTTCTAGGCTGTAATCTTTACAGGATCAGATTGCCAGGTCTTTCTCCCTTAGAGGGACTGGGTGGGTTTGAACTGCCAACCTTTCAGTTAGCAGCCAAGTGCTTAACCGTTGTGCCAAAAGGGCTCCTTCCATTAAGCATTAGAGAGACGCAAATCAAAACCACAGTGAGATACCACCTCACCCCTATTAGAACAGCAATGGTCAAAAACAAAACAAAACAGAAAACAATAGATGCTGCCAAGGTTGTGGAGAAACTAGAACCCTCATCTATTGCTGGTGGGAAAGTAAAATGGTAGAGCCACTGTGGAAAACAGTTTGGCAGTTCCCCAAAAAGTTGAACATAGAACTACCATATGACCCAGTGATTCCGATTCAAAGTACATACCCAGAAGAGATGAAGAGAGGAATGCTAACAAACCCGTACACCGGTGTACTGCAGCACTTCTAACGACAGCCAAAATGCGGAAACAACCAACATGTCCACCAACAGATTAATGGATAAATGAAGTGTTATCTATACACACAATGGAATACTACCCATACATAAAGAGAAATGAACTCCTGATGCATACCACAACGTGAATGAACCTTGAAAACATAAGGCTGAGTGAGATAAATCAGTTGCAAAAGGATAAATATCGGATGATGCCACTTATATAAAACAAGCAAATACATAGAAACCAAAGATTATTAGTGGTTACCAGGGGTAGGAGGGAGGGAGAAAGGAAGAGTTTTTGTTTGGGGCACATTGAGTTTATGTTAATGGTAGTGGGATGATTTGGAAAAGGATAGTGAGAATGGTTGCGCAACTTGAATAATGTAATCAGTGTCACTGAATTTTACAGGTAGAAATTGTTGAGTTAGTGTGTGTTTTGTTGTGTATATTTTCGCCACAAAATAAATTATAAGGCATGTAAAGGAGCAGAAAATATGATCCATTGTAATGATAAAAATCAATCAGAACTGACCCAGAATGGACATAGATGATAGAATTAATAGACAAGGACATTAAAACAGATAATTACAACTGCATTTCATATTGATAAAAAGCTAGGAAAGACTGAACATGTTAAGTAGAGATATGGAAGATATAGAAAAGACTAACATTGAACTTCTGGAGATGAAAACATCACTATGTGAGTTGAAAGATTCACTGAGTGAGATTCACAGCAGGTTACACATTGCAGGAGAAAATATTAGTGAACTTGAAAAAACTACAAAATGAAAGAAGACGAAAGAAAGAAAAATGAACCAAGCATCAGTGAACTGTGGGGCAGCTTCAAGCTGCCTAATATAAATGCAGTTGGAGTCTTTGGGGGATGAGGAGGAGTCAGAAAAATACTTGAATAAATATTGGCTGAAAATATTCCAGGCATAATGAAAACTATAAACCCACAAATGCAAGTATCCCAATGAACCCCAAGCACAAGAGACACAATGAAATCACACCAGAGCATATCATGATCAAATTCTGAAAACAAGTGATAATAACATCTTCAAGCAGCCAAAAAAGAAAGACACTTTATGGCAGAAGAACAGAGCTAAAGGCTACAGCAGATTTTTCGTTGGAGACAATTTAAACAAGAAAACAGTGGATCACCATCTTTAAAACACTGAAATAAACAAAAAACTCAGTTAAGTGGTGTCAGCAAAAGTGGCAAGGAACTCAAAACTTTATCCACAAAAGCATTGAATAAGCTGGAAAACACTGTCAAGATCAGTTTTCTTGGAACTTTGGAATCTATACGAAAACTTACAACAACCAGGGGATTGCATAATAAGGGAAAAACAGAACTAATTTCCATAAGAAACGTCTGTGGTGTTTTAACTTACCCTGTTACCATCTCTCTGGGTGGGAATCGACTCGATGGCAGTGGGTTTGGTTTTGGTTTTGGTTACCGTCTCCCAGCCCAGCTCAGCAGTGGCATTGAAGTTGGCAGCCTGCATTTCTGGTGCAAGTTGCTGGTAGCAGAGGGAGCAATACAGACCTTATTCTCAAAGAACTGTGGTTGTGTATTTTGACTTGTTGAATGTCTTCCTGAGGATTGGCTTTAGGGCTTGATTTTGTTTTGCCTGCCTTAGAGCTTCTCCAGAGCTGAGATGGCTTCTTAGGCAGCCAGTGAAAAATATTTAAAGGCAAATGTTTTAGCTGCTGCCACCTGGGGCAAGGGATAACAGCTGGGGCAAGAGTGTTGTTGTTGAGTGCCATAGAATCTACTCTGACTCTTAGCAACCATATATGACAGAGTAGAACTGCCCCATAGGGCTTCCTAGGCTGTAGTCTTTACGAGGGAAGATAGACAGGTCTTTTCTTCTGTGGAGTGCTGGGTGGGTTTGAACCGCCAACCTTTTGGTTAGCAGATGAGCACTTAACCATTGTGCCACCAGGGCTCTTTGGGCAAGCAATAGACAGAAAAGCCTGGGAAACGAGAAGGTGCCAAAGAAGATACTTGGAAGAATAAAGGGTGTGAAAAGCTCCTGTGACAAGAATAAGACTTTACAAAATTAGTGCAGGAAAGTCACTAAGAAAACAACCGCAACAAGCAGCAGGAAGAAACTCTGGTGAGGGGAAGAATCTGATTTTCAGAGTTATCACATTATCATATTCAGAAGGTTCAGTTTTCACCAAAAAAAAAAAAAGGTCATGCAAAGAAACAAGAAAGTATACCCCATTACAGTAAAAAAGAGATGTTAATAGAAACTGTCCCTGAGTCAGCCCAGACATTAGACTTATTAGACAAAGACTTTAAATAAACTGTTTTAAACATGCTGACAGTGCCAAGGGAAACTATGGACAAAGAACTAAAAACAAACAACAACAACAACAAAAAAACCCAAGAGAACAATGTTTTACCAAATAGAGAATATCAATAAAGAGATAGAAATTATAAGAAGGAACCAAATAGAAAATTCTGGAGTTGAAAAGTAAAATAACTGGGGAGGGAGGGGGAACCGCTAGAGGGATTCAACAGCAGATTTGAGCCGGCATAAGACATAATCTGTGAGCTTGAAGATAGGTCAATTATTGAGACTGAGAAGCAGAAAGAAAAAAGAATGAATAAAAGTGAACAGAGCCTGAGAAGCTAGTGGGATGCCATCAAGCATACCGATGTGCACATAGGGTGAGTCTCTAAAGGAGAAGAGAGAAAGGGATAGAAAAAATACTTGAAGAAATGATGCCAGAAACTCCCCAAACTTAACAAAACACATAAATCACATCCAAGAAGCTCGATAAACTCAAAAGAGATCACTGAGATGCATTATAATCAAATTGTTGAAAAACAAAGAAAATCTTGAAAGCAGTAAGAGAGAAGTAACTCATCATGTATGAGGGGGTCCTTAAAACACTGAAAGAAAATGTGTGTTTCAGCCAATTTCTGGTGTAGGTTGCTGGTAGCAGAGGGAGCAGTACAGACCGTATTCTCAAAGAACTGTGGTTGTGTATTTTGACTTGTTGAATGTCTTCCTGAGGGTTGGCTTTAGGGCTTGATTTTGTTTTGCCTGCCTTAGAACTTCTCC
The DNA here is from genome assembly GCF_000243295.1 of Trichechus manatus latirostris. Taxonomy (NCBI): domain Eukaryota; kingdom Metazoa; phylum Chordata; class Mammalia; order Sirenia; family Trichechidae; genus Trichechus; species Trichechus manatus. The sequence continues at coordinate 1,495,473 of NW_004444143.1, forward strand.
AGAGCTGAGATGGCTTCCTTGGCAGCCAGCGGAAACAGCCAATTACTTATCAGAAACATGAAGAGATGACATATTTAAAGTGCTGAAAGAGAAAAACTGTCAACCAATAATTTTATATCTGGCAAAGTTATCCTCCAAAAGTGGAGAAATTAACCATTCCCAGAACTGAGATAGTTCATACTTAGTAGACCAGCACTGAAAGAAATGCTAAAGGGAGTCCTTCAGGCTGAAATGAAAGGACACTAGACAGTAAGTTCAAGCCATATGAAGAAATAAGGAACACCAGTAGAGAGAAATACATAGTAAGTATGAAAGCCATATTATTGCACTTGTGGTTTGTAATATCTCTTCTTTGTCCCTTTTTGATTAAAAAGACCAATGCATGAAGCAATTACTTTAAATTTGTGACAGTAACAGCATGAGGGGGGCAGAGCTATACAGGATGAAATTTTTTGTATGCTATTGAAACTAAGTTGTTATTAATTCAAACTAGATTTTATAAATTAACACATTAATTGTATCCCCAAGGTTACTACTAAGAAAATAACTAAAAATGTGTGTAATAAAAGAAACAAGAAGGAAATCAAAATGATACACTAGAAAAAAATCAAACACAAAGAATGCAGTAATGGAAGAACAAAAAACATCTAAGACATAGAAAACAAATTTTAAAATAACAGAAATAAGTCTTTCCTTCTCAGTAATTCATTAAATATTAATGGATTAAATCCTCCAATTAAAAGACAGAGATTGCCAGAATAGATTAAAAAAATAAAAATCCAACAATGTGCTGTCTACAGGAGACTCACTTTACATCAAAAGACGCAAATAGGTTGAAAGTGAAAAGATGAAAAAAGAATATCTATGTGAATAGTAAACGAAAGATAGCTGGAGTGACTGTACTAATATCAGACAGTAGACTTTAAGGCAAAAATTGTTAGAAGAGACAAAGGATATATGTTGATAAAAAGGTCAACCCATCAAGAAGATATAACAATTAGAAATCTATATGCACCTAAACACAGCTGTAAAGTATATGAAGCAAGAAAAAAAAAAAGAGAGAAATAGACAATTCTACAATAATATTTGGAGAATTCAATACCCCGCTTTCAAAAATGTGTAGATCAACAAGGAAATAGAGAATGTCAACAACACTTTGAACCAAGTAGACCCTAACATACATATTGCAAGAATTTAGGCCAACTTTGAAGTTATAAGGAGCCGTGGTGGCACAATATAAAGGAGCCCTAGTGGCTCAGTGGTTAAGTGCTCGGCTGCTAACTGAAAAGCTGGGTGTTAGAACACGTCAGCTGCTCTGCAGGAGGAAGATGTGGCAGTCTGCTTCTGTATAGATTACAGCCTTGGAAACCCTATGGGCAGTTTTACTCTGTCCTATAGGGTCTCTGTGAGTCAGAATCAACTCGATGGCAGTATTTTTTTTTTTTTTGTGGCGCAATGGTTAAGTGCTTGGCTGCTAACGGAAAAGTCGGCAGTTCAAACCCACCAATGGCTCCATGGGAGAAGAGACTTGGCAATCAGTTCTCTTAAAGATTATGGCCTAGAAAACTCTCTAAGGCAGTTATACTCTGTCCTGTAGGATCACTATGAGTCAGAATTGACTTTATGGCACACACCAACAAAAACATGAAGTTATAGGGAGCACTATCACTTTTGACACCAATTGTAAGTTTGGTTATGAGTTTCCCCACACCACCTTTAGGTTTGATAATTCTCCAGAAGGACTCACAGAACTCGTCACAAGTAATTACAGTTTATTTCAGGGAACGATCCAGATTAAAATCAGCCAAGGGAAGAAGCACGTAGAGTGGAGTCCAGGAAAGTAACGAAAGGAAGCTTCCATCGTCCTCTCCCATAAAGTCAAGATGTTTAACTTTCCTGGCACTGATGTGTGACAATATGCATGGAGGATTGCCAGACAGAGAGGCTCACCTGAATCTCAGTATACAGAGTTTTTACTGGGCCTCCATTGGGTAGACATGATTGGTTGCCTATGTGACTCAGTCTCCAGCCTCTCTAGACATGACCCAAAACCCCACTCTAAATCACATTTTGGTTTTTTGGTGTGACCAGCTCCCACCCTAACACTATCTGGGTGTGGCTAGCAACCACCCTAAATAACATTTTACATTCCAAGGGCTTAGGGATTACCTTCCAGAAACTGAGGACAGAAATCACATCCCTTTCTGGGTAAGGTTAATTTTTTACCACACACACACATAGAAAACTCCACCCAACGACAGCAGGATACATATTCTTCTCAGGTACACATGGAATTTTCTCCAGGTTAGGTCATATGTCTATTGACACAAACAAGTCTCAATAAATTTAAAAAGATTGAAATCATACAAAGTATCTTCTGTAACCATAATAAAGTGACATTAGAAATAGGAGGAAAAATGAAAAAATTACAAATGTAGAAATTAAACAACACAGTCTTAAATAACCAATGAACCAAAGAAGAAATCAAAAGAGAGATTAGAAAATACTTAGATACAAATGAACATGAAAGTACAACACCCCAAGTCTTAATGAGATGCAGTGAAAGAAGTGCTTAGAGGAAAATTTATAGCTGTAGATGTTGTTAGGTGCCATCAAGTCAGTTCTGACTCATAATGACCCTGTGTACAACAGAACAAAACACTGCCTGGTCCTGTGCCATCCTCACCATCATTGTTATGCTTGAGCCCATTGTTAGAGCCACTGTGTCAATCCATTTCATTGAGGGTCTTCCTCTTTTTCACTGGCCCTCTACTTTTTACCAAGCATGATGTCCTTCTCCAGGGACTGGTCCCTCCTGATAACATGTCCAAAGTGCGTGAGGCAAAGTCTTGCCATCCTTGCTTCTAAGGAGCATTCTGGCTATACGTCTTCCAAGACAGACTTGTTCATTCTTCTGGCAGTCCATGGTGTGTTCAGCATTTTTCGCCAACACCATAATTCAAAGGTGTCAGTTCTTCCATCTCCCTTATTCATTGCCCAGCTTCCACATGATTCTGAGGTGACTGAAAATACCATGGCTTGGATTAGGCGCACCTGAGTCCTCAAAGCTGTAGATGTCTATGTTAAAAAAGAAAACCTGAAATCAATAACTTAACTTTCTACCTTAAGGAACTAGAAAAAGATAAATGAACCCAAAGCTAGCAGAATGAAGGAAATAATAGTTAGAGAAAAATGAAATCAAGAATAGAAAAATAATAGAATCAATGAAGTCAAAAGTTGGTTCTTTGAAAAGATCAACAAATTGACAAACCTGTAGCTAGACTGACCAAAAAAGAAAAGAAGATTTAAATTACTAAGATCAGGAAAGAAAGTGGGGACATTACTACCTACCTCAAGAGAATACAATGCACAATTGTACACTAACAAATTGGCTAACCTAGAGAATATGGACAAATTCACTGAAATACACAAACTACCAAAACTGATTTCAAGACTTAAGTAGACAATCAGAATAGTCCTTTAAAAGAAAAGATTGAATCAGTAATAAAAAACCTCCCAACATCATGTACGAGAGAGGTGACATCACTCCAGATCCTACAGATATTAAAAGGATAATATATTTGACAACTTAGATGAAATGTACAATTTTTAAAAAATGCTCAACTACCAAAGCTCGGCGAAGAAGAAATCTACACGCAGAACAGCAACAACAGCAACGAACAGGTACTGTCGAGCCAGTTCCCACTCATGGCGACCCCAGGTGTTTCAGAATAGAACTTGGTCCCATAGGGTTTTCAATAGCTGTGGTCTTCCAGAAGGCCTTTCTTCCGAGGAGCCGCTGGGTTGATCTGAACTGCCAACCTTTCAGTTAGTAGTTGAGCGCTTCACCATTCACACTACTCATGGACATACACACAGCATGATAAATACAGTTAATGTCACTAAAATAAATACAAGAAGAAATCTAACCTGAATAACCCTACGGCTATTTTTAAAAACAGATTTATTGAGATATAATTCAAATACCATACAATTCACTCATTTTAAGTATACAATTCAATAGCTTTTAATATATTCACTGAGTGGGCAGCCACCACCACAACCAATTTTAGAACATTTTCATCACCTCCAAAAAAAACCCATGCCCATTAGCAGTCACTCCTATTTCCCTTAAACCTCTTTAGCCCTAGGCAGCCATTAATCTTTCTGTTTCTCTAGATTTTCCCATTCTGAATATTTTATATAAATGGAATCATACAGTATGTGATCTTTTGTGACTGACACATATACATACAGTTGGGTTTTTGAAAAGATGCTAAAGCAATTTAGTGGAAAAACGATTAGTCTTTTCAACAAGTGTTGCTGGAACAAACATTGTGCAGGAAATGAAACTGGATCCATACTTTGAACCAAATAAAAATGAACTCTGTGCGGAGCATAGATGTAAATGTAAATCTGCAACTGTGAAACTTCTAGAAGAAAACATAGGAAAAAAATCTTTGAAACCTTGGGTTGGGCAAAGATTTCTTAGATCCAACACCAAAAGCACAATCCATAAAAGAAAAAAAATGATAAAATTGAACATCATCAAATTTAAAACATCTGTTTTTCAAAAGACACTGTTAAGACAATTAAAAGGCAAGATACAAACTGGATAAAATATTTGTATATTACATCTGATAAAGTACTTGATTTCAGAACATACAAGGACTGCTCAAAACTCAACAATAATAAAAATAACAATAAAAATGGGCAAAAGATTTGAACAGACCCTTCAACGAATAGACCAATGGCAGATAATTACCTGAGAAGATGCTCATCATCATTAGTCACTAGGGAAGTGCAAATTAAAATCACAGTGCAATACCACTACACATCTAATAGAATTAAAAAGACTAATTATACCAACCACAAAGCATCTGTCACTTTGTTGTACGTTCCACCATTTCAGTAGGTAGCATATGATCAAGAACTGACGGTATTGAAGGAAGAAGTCCAAGCTGCCCTGAGGGCATTGGCGGGAAAACAAGGCTCCAGGAATTGAAGGAATACCAGTTGAGATGTTTCAACAAGCAGATGCAGCACTGGAGGTGCTCACACACCTATGTCAAGAAATTTGGAAGACAGCTACCTGGCCAACCAACTAGAAGAGATCAGTATTTGTGCCCATTCTAAAGAAAGGTGGTCCAACCTAATGTGGAAATTATTGAACAATATCATTAATATCACACACAAGTACAATTTTGCCGAAGACGGCAAGTTGCAGCAGTACATTGACAGGACTGCCAGAAATTCAAGCCAGATTCACAGGACGACATTGAATGAGGTATATCACTGCTGATGTCAGTCAGGTGGATCTTGGCTGAAAGCAGAGAATTCCTGAAAGATGTTTACTTGTGTTTTATTGACTATGCAAAGGCACTCAACTGTGTGGATCATAACAAATTATGGATAACTTTGCAAAGAATGGGAATTCCAGAACACTTAATTGTGGTCATGCGAAACCTTTACCTAGACCAAGAGGCAGTTGTTCAAACACAGCAAGGGATACTGCGTGGTTTAAAATCAGGAAAGGTGTGCATCAAGGTTGTATCCTTTCACCATACTTATTTAATCTGTATGCTGAGCAAATAATCTGAGAAGCTGGACTATATGAAGAAGAATGTGGCATCAGGATTGGAGGAAGACTCATCAACAGCCTGCGATATGCAAATGACACAGTCTTGCTTGTGGAAAGCAAAGAGGACTTGAAGCACTTACCGATGAAGATCAAAGACTACAGCCGTCAGTATGGGTTACATCTCAACATGAAGAAAACAAAAATGCTCACAACTGGACCAATAAGCAACATCATGATAAATGGAGAAAATACTGAAGTTGTCAAGGATTTCATTTTACTTGGATCCACAACCAACACTCATGGAAGCAGCTGTCAAGAAATCAAAAGATGTATTGCATTGGGCAAATATCCTCTTTAAAGTGTTAAAAAGCAAAGATGTCACTTTGAGGACTAAGGTGTATCTGACCCAAGTCATGGTATTTTCAATTGCCTCATAATGCATGCAAAAGCTGGACAGTGAATAAAGAAGACCGAAGAAGTATTGACACCTTTGAATTATGGTGTTGGCAGAGAATATTGAATATACCATAGACTGCCAGAAGAATGAACAAATCCGTCTTGAAGAAGTACAGCCAGAATGCTCCTTAGAAGCAAAGATGGTGAGACTTTGTTTCACGTACTTTGGACATGTTATCAAGAGGGACAAGTCCCTAGAGAAGGACATCATGCTTGGTAAAGTATAGGGTGAGCGAAAAAGAGGAAGACCCTCAATGAGATGGATTGACACAGTGGCTACAAAGATGGACTCAGGCATAATAATGATTGTGAGGATGGCACAGGACCGGGCAGTGTTTCGTTCTGGTGTAGAGAGTTGCTATAAGGCAGAACCAACTCAACGGCACCTAGCAACAACACAGTAATCAAAACAGTCTGGCATTGGTATAATGATAAGACATATAGACCAATCGAATAGAATTGAGAGCCCAGAGATAAGTGCACACATCTATGGTCAACTGATCTTTGACAAGGATGCTAAATTGGGGAAAGAATAATCTCTTAAATTGTGCTGAGAGAACTGGATTTCCACATACAAGAGAATTAAGTTTGACCCATACCTCATACCATATACAAAAACTACCTCAAAATGGATCAATGACCTTGATGTACGACCTAAAACCATAAAACTCCTAGAAAAGTTTTGGGACCTAGTGTTCAACAATGGATTCTTTGATATGACACCAAAAGCACAAGCAACAAAAGACAGTAGATAAATGGAAGCTCATCAAACTTAAAAACGTCTGTGCATCAAAGAAGTTTATCAACAAAGTAAAGAGACAACTTGCAGGCTGGGAGAAATTTTAGGGAACCAGATGTTGGATATCCAAAATATATAAAGAACTCCTATAACTTAACAAAAAGACAAACAATCCAATAGAAAGATGAGCGAAGAACCTGAACAGACATTTCACCAAAGAGGATATAAATGGCCATCAAGCACATGAAAAGATGGTCATCGTCATTCGTCATCAGAGAGATGTGAATCAAAACCACAAAGAGATATCACTTCACTCCCACTAGGATGGCTAAGATAAAAAAGAGAATTAACAAACTGTGGTGAGGATGTGGAGAAATCGGAACCCTCATCCACTGCTGGTGGGAATGCAGAATGGGTACAGCCACGGTTTGGCAGTTCCTAAAAAGTTAAACATAGAGCTACCATGTGACCTAGCAATTCCACTCTTGGATATGTACCCAAAAGATTTGAAAGCGGTGACACAAATAGACACCTGTACACCAATGGCCATTGCAGCACTATTCACAGTAGCCAAAAAGGAGAAACGACCAAGACGTCCATCAACAGATGAATGGATAAACAAAATGTGGTATGTGTATAAAATGGAATATTATGCTGCCTTGAAGAGACATGAAGCCCTAATACATACCACACATGGAGGAACCTTGGAAACATCGTGCTGAGGGAAACAAGCTAATCGTGAAAGGACAAAGATGATATGATCTTACGGGAAATTCTCGGACTGGGCAAATGCATAGCGATCAGAGTTTAATAGTGATTACCAGGTGCGGGAGAGATGGGAAAGGATAAATCATTGTTTAGGAGTCAGTGGGTTTCTGTTTATGGTGATGGAAAATTTTGCAGTGGATATTGGTGATGGTTGCACAATGTGATTGATGTGATTGGATTCGCTGAATTGTACATGCAAAAATGTTGAATTGGCAAATATTGTGTAATGTATATTTTTACAAAAATAAAAAAGTTCACTATATATAAAAAGGAGCCCTGGAGGCGCAGTGGTTAAGCTTTCAGCTACTAACCAAAAGATGAGCAGTTCGAATCTACCAGCTGCTCCTTGGCAACCCTATGGGGCAGTTCTACTCTGTCCTATAGGATTGCTGTGAGTCAAAATTGACTCGACAGCAATGGGTTTTTTTTTTTTTTTTTTTAATATATATAAAAAAGACTCTCTCTTTACCATTTTAAATGCCCACTGAAGCCAAGTAACACCCCTCTGTCCCCTTCTAACACGCTTCATACTAATACCCCTGACCTGCTAAAGCAAGCCCGATGTCCCCCTGACACTCTGCATGGGCAGCTAAAAGCAACTTCAACACTGTAGGAGAGCCCTCACTACTGCCCTGGAAGGGCAGTTGGGCCCCTAGAACACATGCCCAGACCCTCCTAACACTGTCAGGGACCTTTTATTTCATGCACACTGGTCACTTATAAGATCTCTTTAGCATCTAACAAGCATTCACAAAACTGCCATTAACTCTGACTGGTACATGTAATGAGCTCTGTAAAACAGCAGCTTTAGACCTCGCCAAACTTCAGGAGGAGGAGAGAGAATCAAGATCAGCATTAGCCCAAGATGAGCCTTATGAGGTGGTCAGACATGTCCACTCTCCAACTCTTTTTTTTTTTTTAACCAATTTTGACATCAACAGTTCCTCCTATGGCACTCTCTACTTCTCTTCTGGGTTTGATAATTCATTGCCCTGGCCACACGGAACTCACAGACCATACTTATGATTATGGAGTTTATTACGAAAATAACAGGTTACAATTCAGGATGAGGATCAACTTTGAAGTAACAGGAAAAATCCCGGATACGGTTCTTTGATCAAGACACCTTCTTCTTGGCCATGCCCGCAGGCAGGCCTCTGCCACTGGGCCCTGCTTGGGCAAGTATTTCAGCTGTTTAACTCTGCCAGTAAGTGCCCAGAGGCACCCTACTGCACTAGGAAGCCTCCTGCCCAAAGGTGCTCAGTTCTTTCGCTCTGTGCGTGCAAGCACTGTATCTGCTTTTTCTTGTTGGGTGGGAAGGCCACTGTGCCATCTCCCGCCATCGCGCGCCATCTTTCACTGGTCTGGTTCGGCTGCTGCCATTTCTCTGCTGCTGGACTCTGCTGTGGTTGCCACCATTTCTCACCATCTCCTGCTGTCTCCAGTGTTACAGCTCTGTCTCCTGGGTCTAGGAGGTTCTCAGCACAGGGACCCTGGGTCCAAAGGACACGCTCCACTCTCGGCTTTTCTTCTTGATGGTAGTGAGGTACTCCCTCAGCCTCTGGGATTGGATATTTTTAAGCCTAGAGGGATGACAAAACTGACCAATCCCCTTGGTGGGCCACAGGCACCTTATTTGCCTCAGCAGACTGTAAGGGTTCCACAAACCTTATTTGCATAGCCCCACCCCATCGTTTCATGGGAGTTATAAGACCATGGCTAGAAGGGCCATATAAAGTGATTCACTGCACAGCAAGCTCCTACAGACCCTCTCCAATGACCACCTGAAACACCTCCACCAACCTGCTCTAACAGTCCGCATTGACCCCTATATAGTCTGCACTTTCCCTTGAAAAAGATCGCTGACCTCCACTTGTCACTGGAGGTCAGTGAGTCATTTTGATAGCCCTTCTGACCCTATATGACCCCACTGTCCTGATATGACACTGTCTGTCCTGATATAAGGAGTCCCTGAGAGGCACAAAGGAGCCCTAGTGGCACAGTGGTTAAAGCGATAGACTGCTAACCAAAAGGTTGGTAGTTCAAAACCACCAGAGGCTCCGCAGGAGAAAGATGTGGCAGTCTGCTACCATAGACATTTACAGCCTTGGAAACCCTACGGGGTCACTATGAGTTGGAGTTGACTTGAAGGCAGCGGGTTGGGTTTGGTTTCGAGTAAGTGGCACAAATGGGTCGGCTAATAACTGAAAGGTTGGCCGTTCGAATCCACCCAGAGGTGCCTTGAAAGAAAGGCCTGGCAATCTACGGTCATTGAAAACCCTATGGAGCACAGTTCTACTCTGAAATATATGGAGAGGCCATGAGTTGGAATAGACTCCATGGCAACTGGTTTGGTTTTGGTTTGTCCTGATATAGCTGTTACCTGTCTGTCCTGATATGACTCTGTCTATCCTGATATGTTTGGCTCCTGTCAGTCCTGATATAGCACTGTCTGCTTCAGTAAGACCCATTTTTGTCCTATGTAATAACTTCACTGTCCCTTCACAACCCCAGTGTTCTGATACTCCTCCAGTGTCCTTTGATGATGTCCTCCTCTTTGTTGCGAAATGAGCTCCTTAGCATACTGATAGATTCCTTGTCTGCTCCAATCATTTATCTTTCCTGTCTCCTTCCATCCACGGTTGTCCTAATAGTCCCCTATTCAACAGAGCCTGTTACCTGCACCTCCCATCATGCCTTGTCTCCCTCAATGCCCTCTTCTCCCCACCGTACCTCTATTTTTGTCCCTAAATAACAGCCTCGCTTCCAATGATTGTGCAGTTACTTCACGGGATGAGTCACCTGGAAGGCACAGCCCCCTCCAACCGCCTTCTGCAGGCGCTTCTGCCTACACCTACACTCAGGCCAGAGCTCTGCCCAGCGTCCTGATTGGCCAAGAGGGGAGTGCCTTGTTCATGGTCCTCCTGCAGAATATACAGGATCTTGGCTTACGTTTGCATCCCTAAGGCATTAGTTTTGGGATACCAGAGGGCAGGGCTGAGTGGAGGATGTCCGAGGACGTTTGGAGCAGACTGAATTTCAAGGGAGCTTTCTGATTATGAGGGTGTCCAGGTCTGGAGGTTCTTGAGTTTCGGGGTTCTCCTCTAATTTCAAGGGTGTCCAGGTCCAGAGGTCCCTGAATTTTGGACTCCTCTTCAGTTTTCAGTGTTCAGAGGTGACTGAATTCTGTGGTATCCATCTGTTTTCCAAGGGTGTCCTGTCTGCAGGTGCCTGAATTCTGGGATTCTCTTGTTATGAGGGTGTCTAGATTCAATGTTGCTTGAGTTCTGGCTTGTCCTCTATTTCAGAAGGTGTTGAGGTACAGAAGATGGGGAGAGTTCTGCAAAGGAGAATGTAAAAGAGCTGCTGGAAGAAAGGGGACTGAAGAGAGTGCATTCCCAGAAGACAGCTGAAGAACATATTTTCAGATGGAGGGATTGGTTACCTGGGCCAATTGAAAGGCCCAAAGGTGAGGCCTGGAAATGGAGAGCTGGAAAGATCAAGGTCTGCTACACACACAAAGCATGACTTTATCCTCACGTGTACACACACGTTTAGTGGAAGTGCGAAGACAGCAACATGAGTTCGGTTGTCCCTTCCATGGAGAGGGCGAGAAGCAGTGAATATAATATTGTTAATATCTTATAATATTATTTATGCAATCAGCGCCCATGGAAGCAGCAGTCAGGAAGTCAAACGATGCATTGCATTGAGCAGATTATGCTGCAATAGAGTCTTTAAAGTGTTAAAAAAGCAAAGATACCACTTTAAGGACTCAGATGTGCCTGACCCAAGCCATGGTGTTTTCAGTCTTCTCATTTGCATGCAAAGCTAGATGATGAATAAGGAAGACGGGAGAAGAATTGACGCCTTTGAATTATGGTGTTGGTGAAGAATATTGAATATTCCATGAACTGCCAGAAGAATGAACAAATCTGTCTTGGAAGAAATACAGCCAGAATGCTCCTTAGAAGCAAAGATGATGATACTCTGTCTCACATACTTTGGACACGTTATCAGGAGGGATCAGTCCCTGGAGAAGGACATCATGCTTGGTAAAGTAGAGGGTCAGCGAAAAAGAGGAAGACCCTCAACAAGATAGACTGACACAGTGGCTGCAACAATGGGCTCAAGCATAGCAACAATTATGACGATGGCATAGGACCGGGCAGGGTTTCAGGCTATTGTATATGGGGTCACTATGAGTCAGAACCGACTTGACAACACCTAACAATAACAACAATATTATTTATAAGTATATATTATTTATTTGTTATAATATTATATTTCTAAAAAGAGGAGGGGATCTTATGAAAATACAGGAAGAAGTTTAAATTTGTTAAATCTGGTGGTCCATGGGGGTCTGTTATACCCTTTTTCCGTACTGTCTGTGGATTCGAAACATTTCCTTAAATAAATTAATGAATTAAAAAATTTTGAAAGTAGGAAAGAACATTCTTGTTCTGTGGTGGGTGAATCACGGGAGAACACTGAGGCCACGCCCTGGGTGGGCGTGGGGGTTGGGGTTGTGAGGACGGGACTAGACCACAGAGGAGAATAGAGAAGTGGGCAGGCTGAGCAGAGAGCTTACTGTCAGGCTGACGCCTTTACAGGGCTGGAGCTGTGTTTTCACGGGAGAAGTACCTGTCAGGGTTACCTCTCTCCCACCTCCAAGTTTTTATTCCTGCTTTGCTCCCTGCCTGGATAGCCCCTCTTCTTTCTCTTCAGTGGTCACCTCCTCCTCATCCCTTAAGTCTTAACTCAGATGTGCCCTCCTCTGATCCCCCAGGTTAGTTGGATCACCTCCTCTGGACTCTTACAGTTAAGATTATTTTTCGTGGCAAATGCCCAAAACCCAACACAAACTAGATTCCCAGCCCCTTGCCCCACCAATAAGAAATATCTTGGTTCACATTGACTAAAATGTTCAGAGTGTTCTGGTTCAGGCAAGATATGATCCAGCAGCTCAAACACTGGAAGGCAGTTATTATGGGCAAAGGCTCTTCAGTCTGACTGCTTGGGTTTGAATTTTGACTCCACTATTCACATGCTGGGTGATCTTGGGCAAGTTCCTCAACCTCTCTGACCTCAGTTATGAGTTGAGGACAGTAATAATATCTAGTCTTCACTGTTGTTATGGGGTTAAATGAGATACTATGCATAAAGCCCACTGTTACGGATTGAATTGTGTTCCCCCAAAATATGTGTTGGAATCCTAACCCCTATACAGTTGGGAATAGAGTTTTCTTTGTTGTATTAATGAGGCCATATCAATGTAGGGTGTGTCCTAAACCTAATACCTTTTAAGTTATAAAAAGAGCAGATTAGATACAGAGGAAGCACACAAGGGGGAAGACAGATGCTATCTGATTTTGAGGGAGACAGATGAATCTACAAGCCCAGGAACTCCAAGGATCATGGGTTACTAGAGGCTGAAATAGACAGTGGAGGACTTCCTCCTAGAACGTCCTCCTGAGTCCAAACTTCTAGCCTCCTAACTGTGAGAAAATAAATTTCTGTTGTTTAAAGCCACCCACTTGTAGTATTTCTGTTGTGGCAGCACTGGGAAACTAAGTTACCCTCCGAGCAGGCATGCAGTTTAATGCTTAGTGACTGTCAATGTGATGATGTCTTCAAGGACTTACTTTCTGGCTCCTCCACTTCCTGTAGTGCTTGATTCATCCTTGGCTCCTCATGATGCCTTTCTGGCAGCTCCAGGGTCTTTTCACATGATCGCGGAATGGCTTGGCCCTACCATCTGTCGCTGCCATCTCTGCTGTTGGGCCTCTTCTGGGGATGTATTCATAAAGGGACTCATTTTACCAAAGTCCACCTTCTGGCCTTTTTGCCACGGGTTCTTTCGCATACATTTTACCAGTCCAAACGAGTCATTGACGACTAGTCCATCCATAGGGCAAAAACTCTCAGGGTGAGGTCACTCAGGTACCAGCCACTCAGGTCTGCTTCAGGTGTCCATCTGATCTGGTCAGATTCTCCAAAAGGTCGTCTTGGCTTCACTGTTTCTGGCCTCTGATAAAATTTAACTTAGAGAAGATTATTCCCTTGCTCTGAGCCTTTTGAGTTATCAGCACAGCAAAACCTTTAAGTGGCTTTAGGTTTGGCCATTGTACTCCAGTCCAGCAGTGCCTCCCCTTAGCCCATTCTTCTGGTTACAATGTCTACAGTTACAGTTTTTAAAATCAGAATTAACCCTGTTAGCAATCAACACCCACAATTGGATCATACAGTCCTATCATCATCTTCCACCCTCTCTTCCCCCGACCCATCAGGAAAAGATTCCGTGAGGGATCTTCCCTTCCCCCCTCATTCTGAGTGTAAGCACACTCACGAAAGCATGTAAGCCAGCCACTTCACGCGTTTCTCTCTTCCCATTTTTGACAGCCAATGTTTAAATTGCCTGTCCCTATCAAAGCAGGGGTGCAGTGGTTAAGAGCTTGGCTGCTAACGAAAAGGATGGCAGTTCAAATTGACCAGCCACTCCTTGGAAACCCTATGGGGCAATTCTACTCTATCCTGTAGGGTCACTGTGAGTCAGAATTGACTCGACAGCAGTGGGTTTGGGGTTTGATATCAAACCAGTACTCTCGAAGACAAGCATGTTCTGTGGTCTGAAGAATCTTCTGTTTCGGTTGGAACTCTGAGCATCTGCTTCCGTAAGCAAAGTCAAGTCTAGGGCAAGCCATCAAATTGCAGCAATCTACACCAGCTCTCAGTGTCAAACGTCTGTCTTTCTCTTCCCCTCTTTACCTGGGACCAGGTCATCTCATCTTCATTCAGTAGAGGTCAGCTTATTCCTAGCCATCCAAGCTAGGTGAGTGGGGACCAGCTGCAGGCTCAGGAATCCACACAACTCCCTGAACTTCAGACCAACCAGCTCCTCTCTCTCTGTCTCATCCCAGCCCCTGTGGGCTAGGTCAACAGGGGCCAATGGAACGTGTCCAAACTCAGTACATCTCTTCATTGCTGCATCTTCCCCACTTCCATTCATCTTGTGGACCCAGGTGGTTACCTCAAGTGAGCATACCAGGCTGTCTACTCACTGGCTTCCATTAACTTCCAGTCCTGGAAGGAGGTTCTTCTGATGGGTACTGACATGTTGGATTCAGTACACCCTTCAGATTCCATAGGGCTGTGCCCCACACAAACATCCTTTTACTGTTCATTCACCAAGCCACTCTTTGGTCAATCAAGCCTTCAGTCATTGAGATCAGGAGATTTGCATTTGAGAGTACCACAAAGTTTTTTGGCATAAGCCCCACTTACTATTTCCCTTTTTAGCATATCCAATCAAGTATTGCCTAAAGGGCAGAGTTACATGCTGTTTTTGTTTTTTATTTTAAACAATACCCAATATTCATTTCCATCATACATTCAGGTCAGTTTTACAACACCAGGTAGGGAAAGCATTCCTTCAATCAGATGAATATAATACATTCAGATACACACATAATGTTTTTAAACAGTCCAGGTTCATCTTCTGTTTTCCACCCTCTGACTATCTTACCCATTTGTAAGTACTTGGCCTTAGGTCTCTGGCTGGATTAACCAAGACACAGGTCCCCTATAGATCATCTTGCACAACCTGCTGGGCTTTCACCCCAGGCCCCTCCAGATGCAGCTTTCCTATCCATTGCTGCAGCATAACATCTCTTACTTTCCTGGCAGCCCTTACGGATTGCAGCAACCAAAATAACCGTCTAAGAACCAAAAGTTTCTCACCCCATGCCCGTTCATCCTCTCTCCTTCAAAACCCTCAGTTTCCAAGAGTCAGGAGACATTGCAACAAATCCCACTTGTGACGTCAGTTGTAACATAGTGGGAGTAATGTCAGAACCTAACTTCAGAGGGGGATAATGCAAATCAAGATCAGCCCAAGGCTGATTCTCATGAGGTGGAGGTCAGACATACCTCTACTCTCCAACCTTTTTACCAATTCTGACACCAGCTGTCCCTCCCACAGCATTCTCTACTTCTCTTCTGGGTTCAATAATCCATTGCATTGGCCACAAAGAACTCACAGACCATATTTACAGTTAAGTAGTTTCTCAGGGAAGTAGCAGGGTGCAACTCAGAATCAGGATCAACAGGCTACAATTTGGGATCAGGATCAGGAAGCCTGTAGGCAAAGTCTTTCTTTTTCAGCACAGGACAGCTCTCTCAGCTCCTCTCAGCCGTGTAGGCCTCCTCTAGGCCCCCTCAGGACAAATTCCTCTTGTCCCTGCCATCTGTCACCACCGACTCTGCTGCAGGGCCCCTTCTGGGCCTGTCGCTGCCAGTCTGCTGCACGGCTGCTCTGAGCCTGTCGCTGTCTTCAGTGTTACAACCCTTGACCTGTGTTACAGCTCTTTTAGGCAGTTGCTTGCCTCCTTTTTCCATTTCTCTCTTCTTTCTTCTTTCTGCTTCTGTCTCAAAAACCTCTGTGGGGTTGGCTGCTTATATCTACAAACTCCTCGTCAGTTTCAGGGTATGGCCCTCCCATCAGGGCCATGAACTGACCAATCCCCTCTCTGTAGGCCACAGACACTTCATTTGCATAGTAGGCTATAATAAGTTCATTTGCATAGTCTATTGACCAATCCTTGCAAGGTGAATACCAATCACAGGGCAGGCTACAGCCCAGGACCAGACAAAAAGTATCAAACCAAATTGTTTACAGCCCACCCAGGAAATGTAACAAACCCGCTGGGGTAGAAAACCAGGGCAAAGGTAACTCCTCAGGGTTTAGGGGGAAAATCTCTCAAGCTGTTTTTCCAAAGAACCAAGGCAAAAGGCCACATAAAGGAACTCATTTCACCACACCATCTTAGACAGTGGCAGATCTGTCCTTCCAACTCCTGAGGCCAAAGACCTGTCTTTTTCTTACACCCATATTACTCATCAGCAAATGCTAATTGCTGTACTGTCAAAATTTATTCAGACTTGTCTTCTACCCCCTCCTCCCTCTACCTCCAGATCTTCCATCACCTTTCTCTAGGAATATCACAGTGGTTTCCCTGCTCTCCTGGACTCCCACAATCTGCTTCCCACACACAGCCACAGAGAGTGTTAACATCTGAGTTAGCTCATGTCACTCATCTGTTCAACATCTGTTCATGTCACTCAGAGTAAAAGTAAGTTCTCTGTGATTTGGCCTTCTGTTACCTCCCTGATTCGTCTCTAACCATTCCCTGCCTTGCTCACGTTGCTTCAGTCACACTGGCCTTATTATTAAACCTCAGATATACCAGACAAGCTCTTCCTTCCAGGCCTTTGCACTAGCAGTTCCTGCTGCCTGAAGCTCTGTTTGTCCAGATATCTCCCTGGCTTCCTCCCTTACATCATATAAGACTTTGCTCGACGGTTAGATTCTCAGTGTGGTGTTACCTGCCTCTCTATTTAAAACTGCAGCCCCTCACCCATATCCAACATTCCTAATCACCTTTATTCCCTCCCCCACAACACTCACGTTCTCACAGATGATATAATTTACTTATTGATTATGTTTATCATCTTTCACACCCCTCCAGAATGTGTGATCCATCAGACAGGACTTTTTGTCTGTTTTCACTAATACATCCCCAGTGCCTAGATCAGTGCCTGGCATAATAATGGACACACAATAAGTATTGTCGAATGAATGCATAAATAATAGCACAAGTCACAGCCCTGTCTAGTGGTGAGTCTGTCTTCTCCGCTGGACTGAGTTTCCTGAGGGCAGAGATGGGGTCTCTCTTGGTCACTGCTGTTTCCCCAGCATCACCCAGCATAGAACCAGGCAGGGAGGGTGTTGGGAGATCCTAGAGATGAGAAGCTGTATGTGTGCAAAGTATTCCTGTGAGCAGACTTTTGTCAGATAGAAGGTGAAGAACCAGTGTTGTATTTTCCCTTCAGGAGAGCTGGAAGTTGGGGGTCATCACTGGGACTTTCATAAGCACCTTCAGGTGTTCTTATAGGGAAGAGGAGAAACTCCAACAATAATCCATTTTGGACAGTGGGAGGTGTGTGATGTTACTTACTGCTACATTGGTCTCCCTTCTGTTCCTTGAACTGCCAAGCTCATTCCAGCTTCAGGGCTTTCCTACTTGCTGTTCCCACTGCTTGGGAACTCTGTTGCCATAGTTTTAGGAATATTTCCCTCACTTCAGTCTCCAGGTCTTAGCTCAAAGAACAGGTCAGAGAGGCCTTGGGTGGCAGAGGCAGCTACCTATCCATTGATTGCCCTGTCAGGGACTACATTTCCCAGAGACCTTTGCATCCAGTTGAGGCCACGAGACTAGTTCTGTGTAAGGGACTGAGAGCAGAAGTGATGTATGTCACTTTCAGGCCAACACTTTTAAGAACCAGGCAGGGATTCTCCACTCTCTTCTGCCTTCATTCAAAGTACGGAATTGTGGAGTACCACCATGTGGACCATCAGAAATGCCCACACTAACAGGTTATACTGTATTGTGAGCTGTGGTGGTTAAGGTTGTATGTCTGTCGTTTGGCAGTTATGATGTGGTTTGGCAGCTATACAATGATGTAATCACCTCCATGATGAGATCTGACATAATGTAATCACCTCCATGATGAGATCTGCTCTGAGTAGCCAATCAGTTGAAAGGTAGTTTCCTTGGGGATGTGACCTGCATCCAGTATATGTGGACTTTCTGGCAAAGCTTTCTGGCTTTTGCTCTGCTCTGGATCCTGCATTTGGCTCATCAACATCTGACCAACGATGTTTGGGACTTGAGCCAGCAGCCTGTCATCTTACCTGCCAATCTTGGATTCGTCAGCCTTTGCAGCCTGTGAGCCAGCAGCCTCCCATCTGACCTGTGGATCATGGGTTCTTCAGCCCTTGCAGCTTCATAAGTCAGGAAAAGCTTCCAGCCTGACGCCTGACCCACAGACGTGGGACTTGCCAGCCTCTACAACCACACGAGCATTTTCTTGAGATAAATCTCTCTCTATATATATATATGTATATATACATATATGTGTGTGTATGTATATGCTTCACTGGTTTTGCTTCTCTAGAAAACTCAGCCTAAGACATTTGGTACTGAGAATGGTTCTAGAGAAACAAAATTGTAAGGATGAGTTTTCTAAATTGGTTTTCAAGTCTGGTTAGTCTTAAAGATGTTGATGACTCTGCTTCTGGCAGTAAAGAGGGAACTGCTAATCCATGTGTGAAGTGGCAATAGAAATATTCAAAATATCACCTCCAGTAGATCAAGTATTGGTGAGAGGCAAGGCTCTGGGTGATTCCATGTTTGATACTTTTCTATAATTTTGTCAGAATGAGAAGTATAAGGAAGGTGGTTGGTTGGTCCTACTTTCACTCGACAGAGTAGTGAAAAAAAGGGATGAGCTCAGGGCTTCAGAGTCCAAGCTCAAGTGCCACATAAATGACCTCAAAATTGCCACCTGTGCCCTGAAAGAAAACTTTATTTCTTGTAGTGACAGACTGATATTGCTGAAAACCAAACCCAGAGTCTTATCATAACAGTGGCTGAATTACAATGCCAATTGAATTCCCAACCTCTAATGGTGTCTGAAGCTAAAATGAGGACATTGACTGGGAAGAAGGGGGATCCTGAAACTTGGGATGGGGACATATGGGCAGGTAATCAGGAAGCTGGGGACACTGAGCCCTTAAATTCTGTTGAATCTCTCCTGCCAACAAAACCATTAGCCCATCCACCCCCATCTGATGAGATTAATCCAGCTGTGTCTGAGGAGCCTTTGTCTGAGATATCACCTGGAACAGCGTTTGAGTCATCCCCTGGGGAGGCATCTGAGTCATTGCCTATGGCATCACTTGGCAGATGCCTTACAAAACATTGCTGAATGTTCTCAAAACACATCTCCACCATCCATTTTTGCTTCTAGACCTATAAGTAAAGTCCCAGTGAGCCCCAAAAGGTGAAATACAAAGTGTGACCCAAGAGGAGGTATGCTACACTCAAAAGAACTGCTTGAGTTTTCTAATATGTACAAACAGAAACCTGGGGAATATGTGTGGGAATGGCTATTAAGGGTGTGGGATAATGGTGCAAGGAACATAAAGACGGATCAGTCTGAGTTTGCTCATATGGACCCACTAAGCACAGATTCTTCACTCAGTGTTTCAGCTCAAGATATTAAGAAATGATCTAATAATTTATTTGGTTGGGTTGCTGAAGCATGAATCAACACGGTGGCTTACACTAAATCAAGTTGAAGTACCAGAACTGCCTTGGGATACTGTAGAAGAAGGTATCCAAAGGCTTAGGGAAATAGGCATGGTAGAGTGGATTTATAAGGTTAGACCCATAGACACACACGTGGAGTGTCCAGAGGACACAGCTTTTACCACAACTGTGAGGAACAAATTTGTTGGAAGGGAGCCTTAACATCCTTGAGGACTACTGTGATCGCTATTTTATGTAAGTCAGATTTGACAGTGGCAACTGCCCTAACTGAATTAAGACACCTAACTACAACTGGGCTGATTGGACCACGTGGTGCTAGGGGCCAAGTGGTGGCACTCAATCGACAAAGACAAGGTGAGCATGGTTACCTAGTGGACAATGGAGTCAACGCAGTAATCAGAGTAGTCTGACTCGTATAGACTTATGTCGTTGGCTACTTAGTCATGGTGTCCCTAGGAGTGAAATAGATGGGAAATCTACTAAATATTTACTTGATCTGTACAAGTGGAAGAATTCTAGCTCAAGTGAATGGCAGTCTAACTTGAATCGCAAGAATCGAGAGTCACAGCCACTCAATTAATCCAACAAAAATTCAGGTGCTTTCCACCTCAGTGAAATTTCTAGGGGTCCAGTGATGTGAGGAATGTCGAGATATTCCTTCTAAATTGAAGGGTAAGTTACTGCATGTGTCCTGTCCCACAACTAAAAAGGAAGCACAATGCCTGGTGGACCTCTTTGGATTTTGGAGGCAGCATATCCCTCATTTGGGTGTGCTACTCTGGCCTATTTATCAAGTGACTAGAAAAGCTGCTAGTTTTGAGCGGGGCCCAGAACAAGAGAAGGCTCTGCAACAGGTTCAGGCTGCTGTGCAAGCTGCTCTGCCACATGCACCATATGATCCAGCTGATCCAACGGTGCTTGAAGTGTCAGTGGCAGATAGAGATGCTGTTTGGAGTCTTTGGTGAATCACAGTGCAGACCCTAGGATTTTGGAGCAAAGCCCTGCCATCCTCTGCAGATGACTACTCTCCTCTTGAGAAACAGCTTTTGGCTTGTTACTGGGCCTTAGTAGAGACTGAACACTTAACCATGGACCCCCAAGTCACCATGTGGCCTGAGCTGCCCATCATGAACTGGGTGTTGTCTGACCCACAGAGTCATAAAGTCAGACGTGTACAGCAGCACTCCATCATTAAATGGAAGTGATATATATGAGATCAGGCCCGAGCAGGACCTGGAGGCACAAGTAAGTTGCATGAGGAAGTGGCCCAAATGCCCATGGTCTCCACTTCTGTCACATGACCTCCCATCTCCCAGTCCACACCTATGGCCTCATGGGGAGTTCCTTATAATCAGTTGACTGAGGAAGAGAAAACTCGTGCCTGGTTTACGGATGGTTCTGCACGGTATGCGGGCACCACTTGAAAGTGGACAGCAGCAGCACTACAGCCCCATTGTGGGACCTCCCTGACGGACAGTGGTGAAGAGAAATCCTCCCAACGGACAGAACTTCAAGCAGTGCACCTGCTTGTTCACTTTGCTTGGAACGAGAAATGCCCAGATGTGCGATTATATACTGACTCATGGGCTGTGGCCAATGGTTTTGTTGGATGGTCAGGGACTTGGAAGGAACATGATTGGAAAATTGGAGACAAGGTGGTATGAGGAAGAGGTATGTGATTAGACCTTTCAGAGGGGGCCAAAGAAGTGAAGATATTTGTGTCTCATGTATATGCTCACTAAAGGGTGACCTCAGCAGGGGAGGATTTTAACAATCAAGTGGATAGGATGATGCTTTCTGTGGAAACCAGTCATCCTTTTTCCCCAGCCACCCCCGTCATTGCCCAATGGGCTCATGGTGAAAGTGGCCCTGGTGGCAGGGATGGAGGTTATGCATGGGCTCAGCAACATGGATTTCCACTCACCAAGGCCTACTTGTCTATAGCCACTGCTGAGTGCCCAGTCTGCCAGCAGCAGAGACCAACACAGAGTCCCCGATATGACACCATTCCTCAGGATGATCAGCCAGCAACCTGGTGGCAGGTTGATTACATTGGACTGCTTCCATCATGAAAAGCACAGCATTTTGTTCCTACTGGAATAAACACTTAATATGGATATGGATTTGCCTTTCCTGCATGCAGTGCTTCTGCCAAAACTCCCATCTGTGGACTTAACAGAATACCTTATCCCCCATCATAGTATCCCACACACTATCACCTCAGATCAAGGGACCCACTTCATGGCAAATGCAGTGTGGCAATGGGCCTATGCTCATGGAATTCACTGGTCTTACCATGTTTCCCATCATCCTGAAGCAGCTGGCTTGATAGAATGAGGGAATGGCCTTCTAAAGACAATTATAGCAGCAGCTAGGTGAGAATACCTTGCAGAGTTGGGGCAGTGTTCTCCAGGAGGCTGTATATGCTCTAAACAAGCATCCAGTATATGGTGCTCTTTCTCTTATAGCCAAGATTCATAGGTCCAGGAAATCAACGGGTGGAAATGAGAGTGCCATCACTCACTATTACTCCTAGTGACCCACTCACAAAATGTTTGCTTCCTGTCCCTGCGACCCTATGCCGTGTGGTTCTAGGGGCCTTAGTTCCAAAGGGAGGAATGCTCCCACCTGGAGACACATCACAAACTGGAAGTTAAGAACGCCACCCGGCTACTTTGGGCAGCTCATGCCTCTGGATCAACAGGCAAGGAAAGGAGTTACCATATTGGCTGGTGTGATTCATCCTGATTACCCAGAGGAAATCAGATTGATATTACATAATGGAGGTAAAGGAGAGTATGTCTGGAATGCAGCAGATCCCTTAGGGCGTCTCTTAGTAGTGTCATGCCCTGTGATTAAAGTCAATGGAAAACTACAGCAACCCAATTCCAACATGAATACTAATGGCCCAGACCCTTCAGGAATGAAGGTTTGGGTCATTCCACCAGGCAAAGAACTACAACTAGCTGAGGTGCTCGCTGAAGGTAAAGGGAATACGGAATGTGTGGTAGAAGAAGGTAGTTCAAAAACCAGTTAAGGCCACGTGACCAGTTGCAGAAATGAAGGCTGTCACTGTTATGAGTATTTCTTCCTTGTATGTACACACAAAATATTTTTGTTTTCTTCACTTATAAAGTATAAGATGTTAACAGGGCTAGTGCATTTTTGGTTGTACGTGTGTTAGTTGTATTGTATTAGGGGCAAGTATGACTTTTTAATTACCTTTATTTAGAGATTATGTATGGTTTAAGGAAATGTGTACAGATGCCACGTTGACAAGGAGTGGACTGTGATGGTTAAGGTTGTGTCTCAACTTGGCTAGGCCCTGATTCTCAGTGGTTTAGCAGTTGGTAATGATGTAATCACCTCCATGATGAGATCTGATATAATGTAATCTCCTCCATGAGGAGACGTGTTATAAGTAGCCAGTCAGCTGAAAGGGCGTTTCCTTGGGGGTGTGGCCTGCACCCAATATATGTGGACTTTTTGGCAAAGCTAGCTGGCTTTTGCTGTGCTCTGGTTCCTACATTAGGCTCGTCAACATCTGACTGCCGGTGTTTGGGACTTGAGCCAGCAGCCTGCCGTCTTACCTGCCGATCTTGGATTCGTCAGCCTTTGCAGCCTGTGAGCCAGCAGCCTCCTGTCTGACCTGTGGATCTTGGGTTCTTCAGCCCTTGCAGCTACGTGAGTCAGGAAGAGCTTACAGCCTGACACCTGACCCACAGACTTGGGACTTGCCAGTCTCTGCAAGCATGTGAACCATTTTCTTGAGATAAATCTCTCTCTCTCTCTATATATATATATATATATTTATATACATATATACACTTCACTGGTTTTGCTTCTCTAGAGAACCCAGCTTAAGACATGAACTATTGAAATGGTGGGGTTTATTTGTTACAGCAGCTAGCATGACCAATATGCCTAGACCTCACTGCCTGCTAACCCAGTGCTTCTTAAACTATTTGTGGTTGTGGTGAAGGATCAGCTTTTTGATATCTCTAATCTGTCATGGACTGATACTTTTGTTCTATGCTGTTTAACAATACAAGTCTATTTATCATACACTTGGATGTAATGGCAACATCATATTGCTGTAAGTTTCTAAAGAGTTACTGACAATTGCTGCACATTGTTGCAGATCATGAGCAAACAGTTGGTGGGCCAGGCCAGTACTGGCACTGCTTTAGCTCATTACCCTGTTTTATTTTTCTCCATAGCATTTGCCACTCCCCGATATTATTTATTTATATGTATATTGGTTTATGGCTTTCTTCCCCACTAGAATGTAAGATCCATCAGAGAAAAGACGTTATTTATCTTGCTCTGCTGTATTCCTAGTGTCTCGTACAGTGCCTGGAACGTAGTAGGTGCTCAGAAAGTATTTGTTGGATGATGAATGAATAAATCACACCTATGATAGAGGCTGTCGACAATCAACCTGACCAGAATTCTAACCAGTCCATAGCAGTTGCTTGACCTCTGGTTTTCTGGTAGACTACAAGTACCCCAGATTTGGTCTGGCCTCTTACAGATCCCCTTAGAGTTCCCTCATTACAGATTGGACCACTCTGGACTGCCACTGTCTGGTGACATGTCTGTCTCCCATCCTAATTCATAAGTTCCGAGGGGGTGGAATTGTATCTGAAGTGGTTATTATATGTCCCCACTGCAGAGTCATGCAGCACAGCCAAGGCCCTTGTAGGCATAAATAAATTTGTGGAGTGAATGCATAAATGTGGGTGGGAGAGGGGATTCCCTGAGAAAATTGTGCCCTACCCCCTCTTTCATGACCTCCACCCCTTTACAGGGTTCCAGAGTCTTGAGTTCTGGTCCAAGGAGCTACCCTCATCAACCACCTCAAGTTGCTGGCCCAGACTCGTGACTCTTGGCACTCCAGGTATTGAGGGGCAGGAGTCCCATTCAGTCCAGATGAATACTTAGAACCAGGCTGAGAAAAACTGTTGTATATATTTGGTGGTCTGTTGATGGGTTGGGGAGGGGGTTATCGCAAGAGTAAGTCTGCTAGGATGAAAATCAAGAGGATGAGCAGGAAGAAGCTTCCCAAAATGATGCCCGTGATGGCGATGTAGAAGGTTTGGTAGGAGGTCTCCTGTGCCAAGACCCGATCATTCCACTTGTTGCAGTGCCTCGTCTAAGTTTGGGGGAAGAAGGGGAACAGGGAATGATGAGTTTAAAAGGGTTATTGAGTGGGGATGAGTTGTGGGACAGTAAGGACTCAGGGTGGGGGCCCAAGCCCACAGGAGATGATATTGCTGGTCAGGGGTGATGGGCTTTAGCACAGGAGGGAGAACAGGGAAGCAGTTGAGTCAGGGTCAGGGCTGGGATGGAGAAGGGAGGGTTAGGACTGGTATGATGCAGATTCCCACCTGGATAGAGAAGATCAAGGCTATAATGCCTATGGGAAAACACAGAAGGAAGGCCAGGATCGACAGGCACAAGTGGTCCTTGGGGGGCTTGCCAGGCAGAAGCTCAAAAGCCTGGGGGCAGGGAGTGGACTGTGGCTCAGTAAGACTTCCAGACTCTACCATCCCTATACCATCCTCTCCTTTCACTCTAACACATCTCTCCTGGTCTCCTATAATATCTCTGTTGACCCTGTTTAGAACTCTCACCAACTCTCTCTAACCCTCACTGTGTGCCCTGTAATCCCTTCCTATCCCCTTTAATCCTCCCTGTCCCCTATAGGAGTACCTGGGTGGTGCAGTCAGTTATGGTGACCAGCTGCTAACTGAAAGGTTAAAGATTCTTGGTAGAATGGTCTAGTGATCTATGTCCAAAAAATCAGCCATTGAAAACCCTATGGAGCAGTTCTATTCTAACACACATGGGGTCACCATGAGCCAGAATCTACTCAATGGCAAATGGATTGGTTTTTTTTTGTCCCCCAAAGCAGCCTTTTCTTCACCCCTATAAAACACCTACTAATAAGACCCTCATTGAACACTTAAAAATTCTCACCTTTTATCTGTAAAATCTTCACTGTCCCTTTATAAAACTCTCACCCTATAAAACTTCCAGTATCTACAATAGCCCTCTCACTGTCGCTTTATAATACCCCTCACTTTGTCCCTGTGAATCCTTCATGGCCCTGTTGTAAGCTTTTACTGTTCACCCATAAACTCCTTTCATCCCCATAATCCCTCACTTGGCTCCTCTAAGATCTTCTTTGACCATCTATAACTCCTCTCCTTGTCCACCTTCTCTGTCCCCCAAAACCTCTGCCCTCTCTCCCTTCTAACACATCTCTCTCTGTCTGTCTCTTCCTGACTCTCTGAACACCTTCTCCACTTATAACAGCCTCACTCTTCTAAACCCGTGTCTCCTCTAAATCCTTCTCTGTCCACCTAGAACATCTTCTCTGCCCCCTTATGATACCCTCCCTATCCGCATCATTCCCTCTGTGCCCCCTCTTACCCTCTTCTTCTCATCATGTACCCTCATAAATTCCCTCTCTGCCCACCTGAGACACCCCCATTCGGGCGCCTGGGTCTGGCACTACTGCGGGCTCGTAGAACTACTTCGTAGCTCACAACTCATCTGGGATTACCATGGAGACCAGGCAGACCCCGCCTCCCATCCTATCCGTCCAATTCTATTGGCTGATTGGAGGGTGTGTATAATGAGGCTAGGAACCAATACTCTCCTGGCTGCTGATGAATGTGATGGAATTCCCCCTTCCTGTTTTTGCCAGTGATTGGCCAATCTGGAAACACGTGGTTCCACCTTCAAAGCCGTCTTGTAAATAGCTCCTCAGCTTCCTATACTTCTTTGCTTAAAGGTGCCTTCTGAGCCCTTTGGAGGGTAAAACACAGCTTGGGGCTAGAGTGATGTGAGTCTGGGAGTCTTGGGTTGCATCAGGCATCTTGAGCATGGTCAAGGAGCCAGGTTCTTCAACAGTGGTGGGTGATCTTCCTGAAGATTAACATTGTTTTTTGTGCTTATTTGCCATCTCTGTATCCTCTTTGGTAAAACGTTGATTCAAGTGTTTTGTCCATTTTTTTATTAGGTTGTTTTTATTGAGTTTTGAAGATCCTTTATATATTCTGCATACAAACCTTTGTTAGATACGTGATTTGCAAAGATTTTCTCTTAGTCTGTAGCTTATCTTTTTATTTTTTTAACAGTGTCTTTTGCGAAGCAAAAGTTTTTAGTTTTAGTATCATGTCTAAGGAAGATTTTCTACTGTATTTTCTTTTAAAAGTTTTATAGTTTTAGATTTATGATCCGTTTCGAGTTAATATGTAATTCAAATGTATAACATATGAGGTTTAGATTGAGATTAATTTTTTTTTTTTGCATATGGATGTCCAGTTGTGCTAACACCATTACAAAAAAAGGCTATCCTTTCTCCAATGAACTGTCTTTGCATGGATTTTGAAAATAAATTGGTCATATTTATGTGGGTCTATTTCTGCACTCCTTCTTCTGTTCTGTTGATCTGTATGTCTATTCCTTCCTTCACCAATACTAGTCTTATTATTGTAGCTTTATAGTAATTCTTAAAATTGGCTAGTGTGAGTCTCCCAACTTTATTCTTTCTTTTCAGAATTGTTTTGACTCTTCTTGTTTCTGTGCCTTTTCATATAAACTTTAGAATATGCTTGTTTATGTATACAGAGTTTGGATAGGAATTGAGTTAAATCTATGTTATGAATTTAGGGAGATGTTGAGCCTTCCAATCCATGAACGTGGTAAATCGCTCCATTTATTTAGGTCTTCTTTTATTTCTTTCATAAGCATTTCTACTTTTAACCACACAGATTATGCATGTGATTTGTTACATTTACACCCAGGTACTGCAGTTTTTGCTACTTGGTCTTCTCTGTCTTCAAATCCAACATCAGAGAGTAGCCCTCATATTAAAATATATATTACAGTAAAATCCCTCTCACATTTTGAGTCTCTGCTAGATGCAGATTTAAAGGCCTCATATGCTTACATTAGACCAACCCAAATAATCTCCCTTTCTTAAAGTCAACTGGGCCTTATGACATAACTTAATTACAGGAGTGATATCTCATCATATTAAAAGTCCCAGGGATCATGCAGGGCATGTACACCAGGAGGGAGGAATCTTGGGGACATATTAGAATTCTACCTATCATAGTCAGGTGATATGCTTTGTATGATTTTGATTCTTTTAAATCTGTTAGTTTGTTTTATTACCACATTTACAAGTCAGTACATTTTTCATCTTGTGCCACCATCATCGCTATCCTCATGCAAAATGTGCGCCACCATTAACATAAATTCAATAGCCCCCAAACAGAAACTCCCCTTTTCCCCCTTCCCCCCACCCCTGGTAGCCATTAATAATCTTTGGTTTCTACATATTTGCTTATTTCATATAAGTGAGATCATGCAGTATGTGTCCTTTTGTGACTGAATTATTTCGCTCATCACGTTTTTAAGGCTCATCCACGTTGAAGCATTTATGCATCAGAACTTCATTTCTCTTTACAGCTGCGTAATGTTCCATTGTATATACCTACCACACTTTGTTCATCCATCATCTGTTGATGAACGTTCAGTTGTTTCCAGCTTTTGGCTGTTGTGAAAAGTGCTGCAGTGAACATTGGTGTACAGGTTTCTGCTTGTGTTCCTGCCGTTACTTCTTCTGGGTGTACATAGAATTGGGATTGCTGGGTCATATGGTAGTTGTATGTTCAACCTTTTGAGGAACTACCAAACCGTTTTCCACGGTAGTTGTACGGTTTTATATTCCCACCAGCAATAGAGGAGGGTTCTAGTTTCTCTACAACCTTGCCAACACCTATTGTCTTCTGCTTTTAATTTTTTTTTTTATCATTGCCATTCTAATACGGGTGATGTGGTATCTGATTGTGATTTTGATTTGTATCTCTCTAATGGGAAACCCTGGTGGTGTACTGGTTAAGAGCTACGGCTGCTAACCAAAAGGTCAACAGTTCAAATCCACCAGGTGCTCCGTGGAAACCCTATGGGGCAGTTCTAATCTGTCCGATAGGGCCACTATGAGTCAAAATCCACTTGACGGCAATGGGTTTTTTTTTTTTTTTAATGGTTAAGGGAAAGAGCCCTTTTGGCATAACGTTAAGCAGTTGGCTGCTAACCGAAAGGTTGACGTTTCAAACCCACCAGCCACTCTGTGGGAGAAAGATATGGCAGTCTGCTTCGTAAAGATTATAGCCTTGGAAACCCCATGGTTTCCAGTTCTACTCTGTCCTGTAGGGTCACTGTGAGTCAGAATTGACTTGACAGCAAAGAGTTTTTTTTTTTTGAGCATTTTTTCATGTGCTCGTTGGCCATGTGAATTTCCTTTCTTGAACTGTCCAAATTCTTTGTGCATTTTCTGATTGAGTTGTTTGTCTTTTTGTTGTTAAATTATAGAAGTTTTGTATATATTTTGGATATTAGGCCCTTTTCTGGTAGTAATCTCCCCTAAATTTCCTCCCAATCTGTAGGTTGTCTTTTCATTTTGTTGATAAGGTCCTTTGATGTACAAAAGTATTTCATTTTTATAAGGTCCCATCTTTCTATTTTGTCTTCTGCTTATCTAGTTTTTATCATATCTAATAATATATTGATAAATACTAGGTTCGACAGCCTCACCCCTACATTTTCTTCTAAGAATTTTATAGTTTTAGTTTTACATTTAGGTCTTTGATGCATTTTGAATTGTTTTTTGTGTATGGTGTAAATATTGAATTTTTAGAAGTAATCATATTTCCTTGTGTTTTTGGTGAAAGTTTACACAGCAAGTTATGTTTCCATTTGACAATCTACACAAAAATTGTTTGGTGACATTAGCTACATTTTTCACAATGCGTCAACCATTGTGTTTTAGTTGTCTGTTTCCAGTACGCTAGTTGCCTTGCCCCTTATTTTCTCATCTTTGCTTTAGAGTACGTGTTGACCTTTTAATGTCATATAGGTGGTTTTTCTGTAGAGCACTGTACTTAGGGGTAATATCCTTTATTTCCTGCTATTTTGCTAAAAGATGATCTCGGGGGATAGTTTCAGGGCGATAGTCTCAGGGAGTCCTCTGGTCTCAGCTGGTCCAGTTAGTTTGGACTTTTTTAAGAATTTGGGTTTTGTTTTGCATTTTCCTCCCATTCTATCCAGGACCATCTATTGTGACCCTGGTCAGAATGGTCAGTGGTGGTAGCTTGACACCATCTAGTTCTTCTGGTCTCAGGGTGGTTGAGGCCATGGCTTGAGTAGGCTGTCAGCCTTGTAGACTTGTTTCTTCTTCTTAGTCTTTTGCTCCTGACAAGTAGAAACCAATAGCTGTATCTTAGATGGCCACTTGCAAGCTTTTAAGACCCCAGACACTACTCATTTCACTAGGATGCAGACATGAACTTTGTGTGCTATATTACGCCAATTGACTTGAGTTGTTTCATGAGACTATGGTCCTAAGCTTTCAAATCTAGAAAACCAATCCTGGAAGGTGTTTGGTTATGTCTAAGGAGTATCTGTAGTTGTGTCTTCAATCAATATATTTGCCTGCACACACATATCTGTATTTACATGCAGATACTTTTATCTGTTCTCACATATATATACACTTGTACCTACTGGTATACATATGTGCCTATACTTATCCATATATGATTGTACACTCATTTTTAGGTCTTTGTTGGAGTTGTTGCCATATTATATATGTCATATTCTTTAGTACAGGCATCCTTTTATCTTGAGCACTTCTCAGCGACATCATTTACTTTGGTCATGCTGTGCTCACTACGCCCACATTCGGTGCCACTTTTCCCATCGCACCAAATAGCAAGTACCTACAATCTATAGCATGCTTTCCCTTCTTCCTCCTCTCCCTGGTAACCACCAGTGAGCATTGGTCTCTTTATATGTATCTGTTGTTGCCTTTATAAAAGAGGGATCATACAATATTTGTCCTTTTGTACTTGACTTATTTCACTTAGCATTATGCCCTCCAGGTCCATCCAAGCTATAATAGGTTTCCTGGACTCATCATTGTTCTTTATGGTTGTGTAGTATTCTATTGTGCCTTATGTATCACAAACATTGAGTTTTAAGACTATATATTCTAGACACAGGCTATTGTTGGATATACGATTTACAAATATTTTCTTCCAATCTGTAATTTGTCTTTTCGTTTATTTAACAGGGTCTTTTGCATAGCAAAACTTTTAATGCTGATATGATCTAATTTATCAATTTTTCCTTTTATGGATCATGCATTTGGTGTCAAATATAAGAACTCTTTGCCTAGTCCTCGATTCTGGAGATTTTTTGCTATGTTCTTTTGTAGAAGTCTTATGTTTAATATTTAAGTTGCTGGTCTATTTTGAGTTAAGTGTTAAAAAGTAACATTTTACTGTGTTTTCAGTGAAGGTTTACACAGAAGTTTAGGTTCCTATTCAACAATTTCTACACAAGTTGTTCAGTGATATTGGTTACATTCTTTATAATGCACAAACATTCTCATTATTTCTGTTCTGGTCATTCCGTTTCCATTAATCTAGTTTCCCTGCCCCCTTACCTTCTCATCTTTGTTTTAAAGTAATCGTTGACTGGTCACATATAGGTGATTTTTTAAAGGAACACAGTACTTACGGGCGATATTCATTATTTTTTTGAGCCAATTTGTTATTTAGCAAAAAGGTTACCTCAGGGGTTAGTTTTGGTTTAAGGTTTGAGGAGTATCTCAGGGCAGTAGTTTCGGGGAGTCCTCCAGTCTCAACTAGTCCAGTAGGTCTTTCTTTTTTTTTTTTAAGGAATTTGAGGTTCTGTTCCACATTTTTCTCTCAATCTATCAGAGTCCGTCTATTGTGGCCCTGATTAGAACTGTCGGTGGTGGTAGCTTATTCTATCTAGTTCTTCTGGTCTCAGGATAGATAAGGCCATGGTTCATGTAGACTATTTGCCCTATAGACTAGTTTATTCTTTAAGTCTTTGGTTTCATTTTTCTTTTTCTCTGGACAAGTAGAGACCAATAGTTGTGTGTTAGATGGCCTTGAGTCAATTTTTGTATATGGTGTGAAGTTCAGGTCAATCAAGGTTCATTTTTTTGCCAATGGATGTCCAATTGCTCCAGCACAATTTATTGAAAAGGCTTTCCCTCCTCTATTGAGTTGATTTTGTTCACTTGTAAAAAATTAATTGGGTATATTTGTGTGAATCTATTTCTAGGTTCCCTGTTCTGCTCCATTGATATATGTGTCTATCCCTCCACCAATACCACACTTTCTTGATTGTTGCAGCTATATAGTAAACCTTCACATCAGGAAGAGTGGTTTCTTCTATTTTATTCTTTTTCAAAAAAATTTTGGCTATTCTGGGGCCTTTCCCTTTCCATATAAATTTTAGCAAGAGCTTTTTATATGTACATAGAAACTTGCTGAGATTTTGATAGGAATTGTTTTAAATGTATAAATAAATTTAGGGAGAACTGATGTCTTTATTATGTAGAGTCTTCCAATCCATGAACATGGTATATTTATTTATTTAGGTCTTCTTTTATTATTATTATGTTTTTTTTTTTTTGAGCCTTGGTGGTGCAATGGTTAAGAGCTTGGCTGCTAACCAAAATGTTGGTAGTTTGAATCCAACAGCTGCTCCTTGGAAACTCTATGGGGCAGTCCTGCTCTGTCTTATAGGGTCACTATGAGTCAGAATTGACTTGACAACAATGAGTTTTTTTATTTTTTAATCATTTTTTAATTTTTAGCATATAGATCTTGTACATGTTTTGTTAAGTTTATATCTAAGTATTTCATTTTCTTTGGAGTGATTGTCATGGTATTGTGTTTTTCATTTCAGTTCATATAGTCATGGTTAGTATATAGAAATGTGATTGATTTTTGTGTACCAAACTTTTGCCCTGCAGCTTTACTGAGCACACTTATTAGTTCTAAGAGTTTTTCTTTATTCCTTGGGACTTTATATGCAGACAGTCATGTCATCTGAAAATAGGGACAGTTTTATTTCTTTCCTTTGATATGTATGGAGCCCTGGTGGCACAGTGGTTAAGAACTCGGCTGCCAACCAAAATGTCAGCAGTTCAAATCCACCAGCCACTGCTTGGAAACACTATGGGGCAGTTCTATTCTGTCCTATAGGGTTGCTATGAGTTGGAATTGACTCAACGGCAATGGTTAGAATTCCCAGCACAGTGTTGAGTAAGAGTGACAAGAGCAGACATCCTTGCTTCGTTCTCAATCTTATAGGGAAAGCATTCCATATTTCATCATTAAGTATGATGCTATGTATTTGGTGTGTTTAAATCTATTGCAGTCATTATTCTTTTTGATGCTCAAATTTTATCATCATACATCAGTGAGAGTCCCTTCAGGTTAGCCTCTGTATTGAAAATATTGATTTTTTTAAAGGAACATGTAAGTGATAAAAAGTGACTCAAGAAGAGGTAAAAATACTGAATTGCCAATATTTGTTGACGAGAGGCAGTGTAGTTCAGTGATTAAGAACATAGCCTCTGGAGGTAGACTGTCTGGTTCCCAATGCTGGCCCCTCAACTCACTCATTTTATGACCTGGACTGCATCTTTCCATCTCCCTGTGCTTCATTTCGCAGTCTGTAAAAATGAGGACTAAAGGGTTGGTGTGAAGACTAAAGGAATACTCAGAATGTGCTAAGAGCAGGGGCTAACACTGACTGTAGAAGTTCCAGCTATTACCAACATTTTGAACAAGAAAAAATAGAAAAGGTCCCAGTCCCAGGACAGTGTGCAGGCATGTTCATCCAAACTTTCAAGAAGCAGGTAATTCCTATGTCATAGAAATGATTCCAGAGCACAGAAAAGCATGGAAACTTTCTTCAACCCATTCTACATTGCTAGCACTGCTCCAGTACCAAAAACTGGATGACAACAGCCCCAAATAAAAAACCACGGTCAGTATTAGGACTTCTGGGCAACATGTGCTATAGGCAGAAGCACCATGCCACCCCTCCACAGCAAAGATCTGAAAAACTAAGCCAAACAGAGAAAACGGCAATCCTGAATCCAAGCATCAAATGAAGAGATAAAGAACTCAGCCAAGCACTGAATGGAATAAGAAACTGACAGAGAACAGGGAGCAAGGAGAGATACATGCAGAGATCCTCTATCAGCTAATGCAGCACGGATCCGCCATCTTGGACTCCTATCAGAGATCACCGAACAGGGGTATGAGATAGCAGCTTCACGGAACTTCCAGCAGAAGACAGAACAACCGGTAACCAGCGATATACGCTTTCCCACCCCCCACCCTTCTTCACCCTCACATGGCCAGTCTCTTGGCTGTGAAGCACCACCTTCACTCTGGTGTCACTTGGATTCCACCCGCCCACACTGGCTGGCTCCCTAAGTGCCATTTGTTGGCTGCTGGTGTTGCTTTTTTCTGCTTCTTTAGATTTCTTCCTTAACTCTTACCACCCCCCCCCTCCTTTCTCTCAAATACCTGGCTCCATGCACCATCTTTACTTCTTCCTGAAAGGCTGTGGAATGCTGCTTGAATGTGAAACTGCTTCCCGGCCCGTGCTGCCACACTGGTGGGATCCCGGGGCTTTTTTTGTTTGTTTTGAATTGTTTGTTTTCTTTTTCTTTTCTCGAATTGGGAGCCCGTTCTAGCTGGGCAGCACTGCGTGGCTTGGGACCTACCTGCTCAGTTTGCACAGAAGCCCAGAGGGATCCCCGAGGGCATTTCTTTTTTCTTGGGCTTTTTTATTTTCCTTCTGTTTTTCTTGTTCTTTTTTATTTTTTTCGTTTTCTCGTCCCTCTTTTTCTGCTTTTGTCTTTCTTCATTACTCGGTTTCTCGTCTCTCTATACTTTCCTTCTCTTCCTGTCCCCTGAATACCTAGCACTGAATGACACCTCTACCCCTTCTAGCCAGGCTGTACTTCACAGCCTGGGAGCAACTTCCTGAGACCTCACAGCTGCACCGGAGGGATCCCTGGGATCTTTTCTTCTTTCTTTCTAATTTTTGTTTATTCACTTTTTTCTTTTTTCTTCTCCTTTTTGTTTTTCACCATTTCATAGTCTCTCATGTCTCCACTCCAGAGGCAAGCTCCCCTAGCACTCTTTTTTGTTTGTATGTTTTTGGCTCTGGTTTCTCTCTCCCATACCCATCTTAGCTCCACACATCACAGTCTCCCCTCTCTATCCTGCCTACCTGCACCGTGTGTTGAACATCACACCACCAAGCAGTACAGGAACGGCCTACCAGAACCTGCCCTGCACTGATTACCGGCCCATCCTGGTGGCTGTAGTAAGTGCTATGACAACCCATCCCGGCAACTCCTCTTCAGCTAGACCTTCCGTGCTGTACCATAGCTAAGCAACTGACCCAGCCAATTGGAGAAGCAGGTGAAAAGTATCATGCCCAAAGATGAGCAAACAACAAAGAACACAGCCTGCCTGCTCAGACATAGCCAAATAATACAAAAAAGCAGGACAAAACAAACAAATCTACAATCAATAAACGAGGAAAATAACCACTGAATGCCCTGAAGACAGCAGACAATATGAAAACATTTACAAAAACAGGACAGGATGGTTCCAGTAGGCATCCAAAATAAAACACCAGATGACTTT
>NW_004444143.1:1534047-1535869 GCF_000243295.1 Trichechus manatus latirostris
GTAATGAAGAAGTTAAACTGTCCCTGTTTGCAGATGATATGATACTATACATAGAAAACCCTAAAGACTCCACAAGAAAACTACTGGAACTAATAGAAAGATTCAGCAGAGTGGCAGTATACAAGATAAACATACAAACAGTCGGATTCCTATACACCAATAAAGAGAACAATGAAAAGGACATCAGGAAACAATACCATTTATAATAGCTCCTAAAAAAGTAAAATACTTAGGAATAAATCTAACCAGGGATGTAAAAGACCTATACAAAGAAAACAACAAAACACTATGGCAAGAAACCCAAAGGGATCTACATTGAATGGAAAAACATACCATGCTTATGGATAGGTAGACTCAACATAGTGAAAATGACAGTTCTACCCAAAGAAATTTACAAATACAATGCAATCCTGATCCAAATACCAACAACATTCTTAAAAGAGATGGAAAAACTAATCATTAACTTTATATGGAATGGGAATAAGCACCAAATAAGTGAAGCACTATTGAAGAAGAAAAATAAAGTAGGAGGACTCACACTACCTGACCTCAGAACCTACTATACAGCTACAGTAGTCAAAACAGTCTGGTACTGGTACAACGGCAGATACATTGACCAATGGAACAGAATTGAGAACCCGGATGTAAATCCATCCACCTACGGTTACCTGATCTTCGACAAGCGTCCAAAGTCCATCAAATGGGGAGAAGACAGTCTTTTTAACAAATGGTGCTGGCAAAACTGGATGTCCGTCTGCAAAAAAAATGAAACAGGACCCATACCTCACACCATATACAAAAGCTAATTCAAAATGGGTCAAAGACCTAAATATAAAGCCAAAAACTATAAAGTTTATAGAAGAAAAAATAGGATCAACGCTAGCGGCCCTAATACACGGCATTAACAGGATACAAACCATAACCAACAACACATAAACTCCAGAAGATAAGCTAGATAACTGGGACCTTCTAAAAATCAAACACCTATGCTCTTCAAAAGACTTCACCAAAAGAGTAAAAAGAGAACCTAGAGACTGGGAAAAAATTTTCGGACTTTACAAGTCAGACAAAGGTCTAATCTCTATAATCAACAAGAAAACCCAACACCTCTACAACAAAAAGACAAATAATCTAATTAAAAAATGGGCAAAGGAAATCGACAGACACTTCACCAAAGAAGACATTCAAGCAGCCAACAGACACATGAGGAAATGCTCACGATCGCTAGCCATTAGAGAAATGCAGATTAAAACCACAGTGAGATACCATCTCACCCCAGCATTACTGGCAAGAATCAAAAACACTGGAAATAACAAGTGTTGGAGAGGCTGTGGGGAGATCGGAACTCTTATGCACTGCTGGTGGGAATGCAAAATGATACAAGCATTTTGGAAAATGATATGGCATTTCCTTAGGAAGCTAGAAATAGAAATACCATACGATCCAGCAATCCCACTCCTCAGAGTATATCCTAGAGAAGTAAGAGCCGTCACACGAATAGATATATGCACACCCATGTTCATTTGCAGCATTGTTCACAATAGCAAAAAGATGGAAACAACCTAGATGCCCATCAACAGACGAATGGTTAAACTATGGTACATACACACAATGAGAGTATTATGCAACGATAAAGAACAATGATGAATCTGTGAAGCATCTCATATGGATGAAACTGGAGGACATTATGCTGAGTGAAATAAAAGGATAAAAATTGCATGAGACCTCTACTGTAAAAACTCATGAAAAAGTTTACACACAGAAAGTAACAATCTTTGTTGGTTACAAGGGATGGGAGGGGTGGGGGAGAAATACTAAATAG
>NW_004444143.1:1536584-1541867 GCF_000243295.1 Trichechus manatus latirostris
GACATGTCGTGGGGTTGTTAACCATTGTCATAGGGCAATATGTGTACTGTTTAATGAGAAACTATTCTGTTCTGTAAACCTTCATCTAAAGTACAAAAAAAAAATTTATCTATTTGAGATAAAATTGACAACAGCAACTCAAAAGGTTTGATAAGAAGCCTATTGGGCAGTGAGTTGAAAATAATGGTGATGGAATAATTTGGAAAAGGATAGTGAGAATAGCAGCACAAGTGGAAGAACGTAATCAATGTCACTGAATTGTACATGTAGAAAGTTTTGAAATGGTGTATCTTCGACTATGTATATTTTCACCAAAAACGAAAAAAGGTCTTCCAAGTTCGAGAAGGGGAAGTATTGACATGTTTGGATTTGTTAACCAATGTTATAAAACAATATGTGTACTGACTGTGTAATGAGAAACTATTTGTTCTGTAAACCTTCACCTAAAGTACAGTAAAAAAAATTAAAAAAAAAAACTATGGATATGTTCCCTTATGAATATAGACGCAAAATAAAATACA
The DNA here is from genome assembly GCF_000243295.1 of Trichechus manatus latirostris. NCBI lineage: Eukaryota > Metazoa > Chordata > Mammalia > Sirenia > Trichechidae > Trichechus > Trichechus manatus. The sequence goes on from NW_004444143.1 coordinate 1,537,106, forward strand.
AGCAAACAATGTTCATCATGTATTAAAAGGATAATATATTGTGTCCCAGTAAGATTATCCCAGGAGTACAGGGATGGCTCATCATAAAGAAATTTGCTAATGTGGTGAATTAAAATCCCATATGATCATCTTTTCTATCAGTCTTGGAGGACATATGCTCCTCTGAATGCTCCTTAGAAGTGAGGATGGTAAGACTTCATCTTGCTTGCTTTGGAAACATCATTAGGAAAGATCAATGGCTAGAAAAAGACATCATGTTTGGTAAAGTAGAGGGTCAATGAAAACAAAGGAGATGGATTGACACAGTGGCTGCAACAATGGGCTCAAACATGACAACAATTGTGAGGAAGGCGCAGGATCGGGCAATGTTTTGTTCTGTTATACATAAAGTTGCCGTGAGTAGAAGCCAACTCCGTAGCAATTAACAACAACGATCATCTTAATAGATCCTGAAAAGCATTTAATATAATTCAACACAGATTCCTAATTAAAAAAAAAAAAGAAATCTTGGCAAGCTGAGAATAAAAGAAAACACTCAACTGAATGGAATTTCTGTCAGAAACCTGCATCAACTGCATAACTTAATGATAAAACATTAGAACCATTTTCTCCAAAGCTAGAAACAAGATAAGGATGCCTGCTATTACTGATACTAATCCACATCGTACTAGAAGGTTTAACCAATGAGTTAAAAGAAAAGTATAAAATAAGATATTAAAATACTTAAGGACAAATTCAAATTTCACATAGAAAATCCAAGCATGTGAAATGACAAATTATTACAACAAAAAAGTTCAGTAAGGTGGCCAGACAAAATATAAACATTAGAAAACTCAATACTTTTCTTCCACCCCAATAATAACTTAGATGATATAATGGAATAATGTATGTTCACAGTAAATAAAATAAGTGCAAAGATGTGCAAGACCTGTGATATGCCATATTTATGGATAGGAAGTCTTACCATACAAGTGTTAAATCTCCCCAAACTGATAACTAAATTCATTGTAATACAATCAAATTCAGATAGGGTTTTTAAAGTAGAACTTGACAGATTTTAGAGTTCATACAGAAAGTAAATGCGTGACAATTGTCAAGAAATTTTTGAAGAAGAACAATGATGAAAACTTGACTAACAAGATATCAAATAAGACTATAAAACTGTACTAATTCAAAATTTATTTTGACTCAGAAATAAAGTCTAGAAATAGTCAAACATTTATACAGGAATTTTGTATATGTTAAATGTAACATTTCAAACGGTGGGGGAAAGAGAACAAATTGATGCTTTTTTTTGACTGGATATTGGAAAAATTAAATTATACTATCATTGCATAAGGAGAGCTGGAGGTGTAGTGGTTAACCAAAATGTCAGCGAGTTCGAACCCACCAGACACTCTGTGGGAGAAAGATGTGGCAGTCTGCATCGGTAAATATTACAGCCTTGGAAACTCTATGGAGGCAGTTCTGCTCTGTCCTATACGGTGGTTCTGAGTTGGAATCAGCTTGATGGCAACGGGTTTTATCATTGAATATGATGCAAAAGTAACTATGTGGATATAGTCCTGATGGATTAAAAAAGTAGCATAAAATAACTCATAAAATTTCCCAATCCCTGCTGTGGCTCCCAGATGGCTATTAAAAAGAGGGAGAGAAAGTCAGGGTACAAGTGACTTGGTGGAAAGTGACTGGAAAAGGGCACAGGGATCTTCTGGGGCACCAGAAATGGTCTTTGCCTTGTTTCAGGTGCTGCTTACATGAGTGTGTTGTTTGTGAAAGTTTATCAGTGAACATGTATGATTGGTGCATTTTTGTTAATGAGTGTTAGTTATACTTCAATAAGAAGTTTTTTTTTTTTTTTAAATGAGCAAGACCCAGTGTACTGTTGATATAAATGAGACTAAAATTCTCAAACCCTTCATTTAAATAAGAGATCTAGTATTATCATGGGTTCTTGGGGAGTACTGATTTTTTTGGTGGGGGAAAATATTGTTATGTTTTTCTCTTTTTAACCCACACAAGTGTGGGAGAAGAGGACAAATGCTACTTATTTTCTTCTGACTTAACAAGGAAAATTCAAGGATGTAGCATTTCTACATTTGTAAAAATGGTGTGGGGGCGGTGTCTGACCTCCTCTAACTTCACAAGGGGGAAGGAGAATCAAGAACAATGGCCAAAGGCTGATTCCTATGAGGCGGAGGTCACACATGCGTCTTCTCTCTACCATCTTTACCAATTCTGACACCAACTATCCCATCTATGGCACTCTCTACTTCTCTGCTGCGTTCGATAATTCATTGCAATTACCACACAGAACTCACAGACAGTACTCACGATTATGGGGTTTATTAGGGAAGTAACAGTTACAACTCAGGCTCAGGAATGCTCAGGATACAGTTCTTCCACCAGGACAGCCTTTTCCCAGCCATGCATCTCTAGCTCTCAGCCTCTGCCCTGCTCAGGCAAGTGTTACAAAGCTCTTTTAGCCCCTGCCAATAAGTCCCCAGAGGCACCCCCGGTACTCATCTTTCTTGCTCTGTGGGCTGGGAAGCCCACTGCGTGATCTCCTGCTGGTTTCTCCTGCCACTGCTTCTCGCTATCTTCAGGATTACAGCTCTCCTCTCTCTCTCACTCTCCTGGTTCTCAGGACAGGGATCCTGGGTCCAAAGAACGTGCTCTCTACTCCTGGCTGTTCTTCCTTGGTGGTGGTAGGATCCTCTCCTTTCCCGCCTCTGGGATGGCTCACCTCCAGCCCAGTGGGATAGCAAAAACTGACCAATACCTTTGGTGGGCCACAATTACCCTATCTGCACAGTTCTGCCCAATCACCTGGGTGGGAGTTACAAGACCATGGCAAGAAAGGCCTCATGAAGGTGATCCATCGCACCACAATATTCCAGAAAACAAGAGTAGCAATTTAAATATGTTACCAAGGTGGCACATCAGAATTGAAGATTCGTAAGAGATTAGCAATCACAATCATAGGACATGCTAAGGTCTGAACATCTTAAGGTTTGTTAAATTTTCTGGGGTTAGAAATAAAATTTACAAGGACAATTCATGGAACAGAATCTGCCCTTCTATAGCTCCCTCTTAACCTGCTGAGATTTCTTTAATCAGCAGGAAGCAGGACACACAGGTTCACGGTCAAGTCAGTCCCATGAGTTAGCACCAAGGGAGAAAAACCAGGCCTGAGAAACTGGGAATCTACAGTATGGACTGAGAAAGGACCCACCCATTGCTGTCAAGTCGATTCCGACTCATAGAGACTCTGTAAGACAGAGTAGAACTTCCCCATAACGTTTCCAAGGCTGTAATCTTTACAGAAGCAGACTGCCACATCTTTCTCCTGCAGAGCAGCTGGTGGGTTTGAACCACTGACCTTTTGGTTAGCAGCCGAGCACTTAGCCACTGAGCTACCAGGGCTTGTTAAAGATCTCCAATACTAACAGGAAAAGATCTCCAAGACCTAGTTGTAAGTGGTGGGTGGCATGGGGAGATGAGTCACAGAGCAAAACATACAGCATGATTCAATTTATTTTTCAAAGTGATATCCATGTGTGTGAACACATACGCATGTGGAAGTGCATAGAAAAGTAGCCAGAAAGAGGCACAACAAAAATTGGTAACAATGACCTCTGAGAGGAAAAAACAGGATCAGGAACAAGCCATCAAATGGTCCCCTCTTCTCCATAGTCTTTGTATTGCTTAGTCTTTATGAGAATGTATTTGTGTAAAATATGTGCAAATAAAAAAAAAACATAAATAAACAAATTTAAAGATCCAAGGGAAAAAATTGTTATTGCTAGGTTTGTCAAGTTGGTTCAGACTCATAGCAACCCTATGTGCGACAGAATGAAACACTGCCTGGTCCTTTGCCATCCTCACAATTGTTGCTTGAGCCCACTGTTGCAGCAACTGTGTCAATCCATCCTGTTGAAGGTCTTCTTCTTTTTCACTGGCCCTCTACTTTACCAAGCATGATGTCCTTCTCCAGGGACTGATCCCTCCTGATAACATGTCCAAAGTATGTGAGACAAAGTCTCGCCATCCTTGCTTCTAAGGAGCATTCTGGTTGTACTTCTTCCGAGATAGATTTGTTCATTCTTCTGGCAGTCCGTGGTATATTCAATATTCTTCACCAACACTATAATTCAAATACATCAATCCTTCTTCAGTCTTCCGTATTCATTGTCCCACTTTCGCACGCATATGAGGCAATTGGAGGGAAAAAGAGAACTGAAAAATTACCTGGCCTGTTCGACCATGTGGGAACTTCTGTTGAGAGCAGTCATACAGTTCTTTTGGAGAATTTGGCAATAATAAGTGAAGGGACACACAGTAAGCTGAACAAACAAAAGACAAAGAAGGAGGAGGAAGAAAAAGAATAAAGAGAGTAAAAGAAAAAGAAGTTCCATCCTGATAGTCCCTTCTCACCATGGCACTTACTTTCTTTCTTTCCTTTCTTTCTTTCCTTCCTTTCTTCCTTCATCTCTTTCCTTCCTTCCTTCCTTCCCTCCCTCTTTCCCTCCCTCCCTCCTTCCTTCCTTCCTTTTCTTTCTTTTAAATTTTATTGTACTTCAGGTGAAGGCTTACAGAACAAATAGTTTCTCATGAAACAGTAGTACACATGTTGTTTTATGACATTGGTTAACAACTCCACAACATATTAACCCTCTAACTTCTCAACCTCTTTTATTTTTATTTTTGGTGAAAATACACATAGCCAAAGATACACCATTTCAAAAATTTCTACATACAC
>NW_004444143.1:1542374-1544090 GCF_000243295.1 Trichechus manatus latirostris
ACTACTCACCAAGGTAGAATGTAGAGCATTGTCTTTATAGGCTGTGTCATGCCAATTGAGCTAGATGTTCCCTGAGACCATCACCACTGCACTTTAGATTTTTATGGCTCCTGCCTCCTTTCACCATAGTGAGACATGGGATTCCCTACTTAACTGTCTGAGGCCATTTCTTCCTAGATTTCCACACCATGTAGCATATCTTCTTTGAGTTCTTGGAACTTCCCTAGGCCTTATCTGTGAAAAGGGAATACAGGTAATATCTGAGGTTTCTGACTCCCTCCTTCCTGAGGGGCAGGCCACAGGCCCTCCTTAGAGATATACCAGCATCTAATCTCTCCCATTTCCTTTCTTCCATGAAAGGAAGACCATTTACCTTTTGGGATTGAAGGAGAGGTTGTCTTCACCAGCTGTTATGCCAGTATATTGTTCATTTCCTGAGGTATTTTCATTCTTCCTCTGAGAGACTGATTTTGAATCTGAAAAGCTGAAAGAGGTTCCTGTTTTGCCATCCCTGCCTCGAGACACTAGAAGCCTAAACATGCCTGCTTGAATGGAGAAACACCTAGAGAATAAATACTGATTTCAATTTCAAAATGTCACCCCATTGTCAATGCTCATGCCTGTTTTACACACAAAGGAACCAGACTCAAGAAAAGTATCTTGTTCAAGGATATACAATTGTTATGTGTTAAAGATGTAAACCTACACCTGCCTGATTTCCATGTCCTTGGGCTTCACCATTAGGGCAGTCTGATTTTCACGTGGTTTGGGAAACACACAGCCCCAGTGAAACACAGGCACTGATCCAGAAGCTGCCCTCCTCCCCCACATACACACATACCCAAGAAGCCAGAATCATCCCTTCAATTTTATTGGTTTAAATAGATATGTCTCTGTATGAGCAGCCCAGTGTCAAGGGGCTAATGGGATCTAGGGAAGGAAAATGAGGATCCTGAGGTGGACAAAGACAGCTCTGGAACCTAAGAGGCCTGAAGTGGTGCGGGTAGGTGGCCTGGGTGTCATTGAGCTAATGGGTTCCTTGGCTGCTGAGTTCCTTGGCTGGTGGCCTTCCTGGCTGAGGGGTGTCTTAGCCACTGGGTTTCTTGCATGGTGGTTGACTTGGGTGATCAGTGTCTTGGTGGGTGGGTCCCTTGGCGGTGGATTTCTGGACTGCTGGGCCTGGCCTTCATGCATAAAAGGTATAGTAGTAAACGATGCCTAAACCAATGAGTATGGCGAATACATCCAGCCAACCAGTTCGGCCTGAATTAACGTAAGCGTCTTCCCATCTGCTCTCCTGGTTAGCCTTCATGGTCTGTAGGGCAGGGAGAGTAGATGTGGGTTTCTAAGTCCAGCCCTATGACGCCCTTGGGGAAGGGCTGGAGACCTGTGATCACTGTGGGGAAACCCTTGCCCAGGTCCTAGGACAGCATTTGCGGGGGCTGGGGGGGAGGGAGCAGAAAAGAGTAGGATGGGCCATGGATTGGGCGTTGTTTTACCTTGTAACTGAAGAGTATAGCGAGAATTCCCAGGGGAGGGAAAATAATTACGGCAAAGATGGTCAAACACACGTGATTCGGGGCGTAAAATGCCAGTTCTTCGGGCGTCTGCAGAGGTTCTGGCGGCTGTTCAGGCGCCGCAGGTGGGGCGCCAGGGGCACCAGGGGCGCCGGGGGCAGCAGGGGCGCCGGGGGCACCAGGGGCAGGCGCTGGGGCC